>NC_137818.1:62253241-62475741 GCF_963921795.1 Nannobrachium achirus
GGGGTCCCCAGTTAAAATATGTTTATTTTGGGGGTCACGGCCTAAAAAGGTTTGAGAACCCCTGGTATAGAGCATTAACAAATTCATCCACCAGGGGCATTGACAACTCATTCTTATGACTTCCAATCTAGCCAAGCTTTATAAACTATATATATATAAAAAAAAAAAAAAAAAAA
Organism: Nannobrachium achirus; assembly: GCF_963921795.1. NCBI lineage: Eukaryota > Metazoa > Chordata > Actinopteri > Myctophiformes > Myctophidae > Nannobrachium > Nannobrachium achirus. The sequence continues at coordinate 62,253,418 of NC_137818.1, forward strand.
CGACCTTTGTGAACAACGTCGAATATTCGAATATTTGGTGAATGCCCTGGTCTGGACACTGGGACACTGAAGCCTACTTCGGCGCACAATGGTGCCGATCGCCGAAAATAGCCGATCTGTTTGCCGATGTCTGAATACCTAAACCCAATCCGATCACTTGCAAACAACACTGTGGTCAGATCAGTCCTAAAAATCGGCCTGCAGTTTGAACAAGGCCTAATAGAAGTCGCTTAAGTCAGGGGTCTTCAACGTTTTTAGGCCAAGGACCCCTTAGTTGAGAGAGAGATGAAGCAGGGACCCCCACAACCTTTTCATAGATTCCATATAGTTTCATTGTTTGACAACACAATCATCAGTGTTTTTTGCATTCATGTCAATTTGTGTTTTCAGATATTTAACCACTTGAACCGTCAATACTTAATAAACTTGACCTTTCAATCCGTACTTTGTCTGCTGCTTTTCCCCCTCTACACCAAACCTCTTTGCCAAAAATAGACGATCTACAAGTTTCTATCACACAAAGATTTGGAGGACCCCCTGTAGTAACTCTGAGGCCCCCCTAGGGGTCCCGGACCCCCTGTTGAAGACCTCTGGCTTAAGTATCCTGGGTGAATGAATCTTCCTGCGCTTAACGGTTTCAGAGTCTGGAAAAAAAAAGTGGGGAAATGCTTTTAATAGCCGTCTCCTGGAGATTTGGCCCACTCACAATCTCCTTCGGTGGTTTCTGCCTAATCCCACGACTCTCGACTGTCTCCCAATCCCTCTTTTTCCATTATCAGCCCACAACTTTGAAAACGGGAGACTTTCCTGCTAACTTTGACTGTACCTCGAATCTATCTTTAGGCAGAGCAGCAGTTCTGGAGCAGGGCGCCCTTGAGAAGTCTCTGAAGTGTTTGCAGCCCAACCATCCGACCACTTAACACGGAGTGGTCAGAAGGAGTTTTCAGAGCATGTTTATTTGAATGACAATCAATGGACTGTGATAGTATACTTTAAGTTCCTACTGACCACTTAACTTTGAGTGGTCAGAATGGGGTCATCGCCATGTTGGCTGGTGGTGGACATTTTTGTCAAATCATTTTTTTCTTTTTTCCTAAATTTTTATCACACGATTTTGTAACCCCATTTTTCACCCGGTGTCAATTACCTATTCTAAAACGGCTAGTTCCATTCCTTGATTCTGATTGGCTGGTTGCTGTGGTATATGAGACTATAACCCACACCTTGAATCAGTTTATATCAAACCCAGGTGCGTTATTTCTTTCCACAGTGTTCCACAGTGCACCAATTATCTGCACCTGTGTCGTTTCTGCAGCCTGGCCGGGAGGTACATTCTTGCAGGGCAGACCTTATTGTGTATTATTAGTGAAATAGAACAGTTTTAATTGGTACATGTCTATGATGTTCATGTTGCAATATTGTGACCGTTTTAGAAAAGTAATTAGCCACGCGAGGCTTGTGGTTACCGGGGTATCATACACCGGCGCCTTGTGTTTCCCAACGCCTCTCAGCCGGTGTATACTACCCCGGTAACCACTCGCCTCTTGTGGCTTATTGCTATAATGTAATCCTGGGCGCTGCACTCCAACAGACTGACCTCATGCTTCCTTCTATGCATGAGGAGTCCAAGTCGCCTCTTTTCAACTGACAGGGGGGAGTAGCGTTGCGAGGCGTTGTGAGCATGTAGATCGGCTGTTTTCACAATTGCCGTCACTGATATTTGACAATTTGGCCAACTTTTAATTTGTCATTTTGGTCTTAACAACTTGGGTGCCAAACTCGTTCAGTAACGAGTTAAGGCCACTAGGACACTTTACCGCGATGGTCGGCCGCGGTTTGGATTTTAGTTTCGCGAGCGTTTGTAAACAAATGGATTTTCTTCCTCAATCGTCAGCGGACACCCACGTGCACACGCACGAAGCTTCCGAGGCTCTTCAAAATAAAGCGTGAGTGAACGGTGGCAGCAGCAACAGCTAGAAATGTTATAAACCTGAGAATCCCATGTGTTAAAAAGTCCTTCAATTGTCACTGTAGAAACGTGCAGATACCCTAGTCTATACACTTAAACTTTATGTTGGTTTGTTTACTGTTGAGTGAGAAAACAATGTTGCACATTAAGTTAAACATCTGGGGACCCGCCAAAATTATTCGGGGACCCCCCCTGGGGGTTCCCACCCATAGGTTGAGAACCACTGCTATAGCCAATAGTAAATCAGTGTCATATAATTATATTCAGAAGAAGACTGGAGACTTGACATTCAGCGACTCAAAATAAGAACACGGTGGGTGAAACAGAAAATCTAAAATTTGCCACGGACAAGACCAAGTCTCTGCCACGGACACGTCGACGGTCCCTGAGTCAGATGTGTGGGCGTGCATTTTCAGAGCAGGTTCATTTTAATGATCAATCAATGGCCCGTGTGCAGGTGTGGGGCGGCTGTAACCAGAGGCTATCTTTAGGCAGACAGATGGTGATGGTGTTCTTACTGTGTAGCGCTGGATGGGGTGGTAGACGTGGTAGAGCTCGGCCAGGTGCTGAAAACGCTCAAATTTAGTCAGCATCTCACTCTTCTGCTCTTCACTCTCTGTAGTGCGCACACACACACACACACATGCACGCACACGCACACACACGCACACACACACGCACGCACGCACGCACGCGCACACCAAAAAAGCGTACAAATCCTTGAGTGTTAACTCTGAACTGATTCAAATGTAACCAAATGGACATAAAATTCAGAGGTACAGTACTTTACATTACTTGAGTATTTCCATTTTTCTCATTAAAGGAGCTATAGTCAACTTTTTCTTTAAAAACAGACGCTAAAATAAAAATAATGTTTCGAAACTATTTTATAAAAAAGATTAAGCTTCATATATGTGTTTCTATTCAAAAGTATAAAATAATGGTAAAATAATCATTTTGGTCATTGTCGGCCCTACAATGTTTACATCGTAAACAAAGTATAAAATAAATTCGAAACATTATTTTTATTTTAGTGTCCGTTTTTCCAGAAAAAGTTGACTATAGCTCCTTTAACTATACTTACTACTATACTTACTAATTACTATACTAATTTAGTAATATTTATTACTCTGAAATGGGCCATTTACTGTACCTAAGTCAACATTTTTGAATGAACACTTACTTATACAGTAAGTGAAGGATAAGATTACTCCTACCACCACTGCCCACAAGTCCATTTACATTTGTACACTTACATTTGTTTACATTTATCTGGACATAACCGTTTATTAGCATAGCAATAACCTCCAGTAAAATGAGCACAACAGGGACATGCTGGGCCCCTGATTCAGCCTGGGAAAAAGAGTGGGAGAGGCCCTCATTGCGCGCTATAGAGAGAGATCTCTCTCTATAGCGCTGCTGCTACTTTGCCATTTCAGATCATGACAAGTGACAAGCCAGTGGGCCAATTACATGAGTTATATTTCGTCGTTGTCGGGTGGAAACCTTGTATGTCCAAAACCGTTTGTTTTGTATTTAACATTTTAAAAATGATTTAAACTAGTGAAAACAGCCAATCTACAACCTGCTGCTTTCACTACTTTTGTGCGACGGCCTTGTATGATGAAGCAGGGCTTTGCTTTGTCGAAAAAATGTACAAATTTGAAACTTGGAGATACAAGGTTTCTGCCCGACAGTGACGATTTACTTTGTTGGCCGCCCAGCCCCCAAAATGAAACGAAGGCTGACATTTTATTTTTATTTTTTTCCTAATGGCCGGCCTGGAACGGCCGGGAATGAACCGGCCGTTCGGGAGTTGTCCCGCTTTTCCCAATGGCCAGCACGTCCCTGGAGCACATTCAACCTATGGACTGTGGTTCTCACGGCTGGCCTCACCCCTTGCGATGTCCAGACACTGCATGGACAGCATCCAGTAATAGTACGCCGCGTCGTTGAACCTGCTCTCCACCACGGCATTCTGGGTAAGCTGCTCCAACACTTTCACAGCTTCGCCCTCCCGGCCCGCCTTGTGGAACGCTGGGGGAAGGGCAGGGACGCGCAGAGAATGTTAGAGAGGCAAGGGCTGACGTTTCTAAAAGGGCCCTTTGGTGAAAAGCTCGGAGGTCTGCTATTGAGCTTGGAGGTCTGCTATTTTCGGTGCTTGCACACTGAACTAAGCATAATCAAGTCAAAGCTGGAGATTTCTACACAGAGAGGGCAATTCTTTCAACATATGATGCTGCGTTCAAGTTCAGGAGAGCTTGGAAAAGGAAATTCTTCTTGAATGCTGCCTTCAGGTATGACATAGAAAGGGGGCATTTGCATTTCTTTCACTTATCAAAACTGCATTCGTGGTCTGGAGAGGGCACTTTTCTACAGACGGATAAAAGGGCAGGGGCTCAAGCCCCCCTTTGATGTCTACGTGTGCACGTGCCTGGGGAAGGGGGGGAGAGAAAAGGCGTTGGTCGGCTTGGGAGCGAGCGAGACAAGAGTGCGACAGATTGCAGCGTGCGTGCCCTAGAAAACGTGTAAGGCTCGGTACAGTACGGGCAGCGATATGCAGAGCTAAAAACAACAGCACATTAACAACTCTTGTCCCCACACTTCCAGCCTCTCGCTGCAGCAGCAGCAGCAGCTACAACGGGCTACTCTACTAGTCTGCTGCGTCTGTGTAAAGTGCACCGCAGTCTCCGCCCTGTGGGAGCTAACCTGTTTGTTGTTACGTACTCCAGCATTCCCAGGCTGCCAGGATTTTATAGCATTAAAGTGAAAAAACAACACTCACAGGCTCACCCTCGCACGCGCTCGTGCAAGAGCATGTATAGATACAGTACACACACATACAGCACGCGCGCACACATACACGCACACGCGCGCACACACACACACACACACACACACACACACACACACACACACACACACACACACACACACACACACACACACACACACACACACACACACACACACACACACACACACACACACACACACACACACACACTAGGGATGGGACGATATGAAAATGTCATAATGACGATAATTGTGATAAAAAAAAACGCGATTTACGATATTATCACGATAATCAAAATCCATTATCCTGGGGTGGAACATTTGCCAAAAAATAGCAGATCTACAAGCTCACAACACGTCACGTTGTGACGCGTTGTGAGCTTGTAGATCGGCTATTTTTTGGCTAAGACATCTAATAGAGAGTTAAAAAAAGACTGTTTCAAGTACATATATTATAAGTACCTTTTACCAATTATAGAGGGTTTAAGTGGTACCGGATATGAAGCTCTGCAAATAAAGGGTGAATTGATCCCAGTGCATGACGGAGGACGATATCACGATAAATTAAATCTCCACGATACGATTATCGCGAGTGTTTTTTATCACGATAAACGATAATATCGCGTATCGTCCCATCCCTAACACACACACACACACACACACACACACACACACACACACACACACACACACACACACACACACACACACACACACACACACACACACACACACACACACACACACACACACACACACACACACACAGAAACTCCCACGCTTGTCTAACACGCCACAGGCAATTTGTACTTATAGAACACCCTCACAATGTTTGGCTAATATTTCACGTGGAACCACAAACATAAGTCATTTCCAACCAAACTAAGCAGGGGGGGGAGGGGGGGGAGCGCTACTAAATACCAAAACGCAGCAGCCCTTAGACAGCTAAGGGGCTAATAAACATGCGTCCTACAATCCTTCATGTTCCTATCGGAGGCTAATTAGAAGCAGATTCGGCGAGGCGACCCCAACGTTGACCCCGTCCTGACAGTCATGGAGAGGAGGGGGGGGTCAGAACATATTAGCACCGAGTGTTTATCAGTCCACTCAACCGGACAGAAACATGGGCGTCAATTGGGTATGGCAGGGGTATGCAGCTGCCATACCCTGGGTCCAGGGGGGAGAATACAAGTTACTTGTAAAATATAAATCCATTAATGTCTCTTTGTCTATCTGTGCTGGTTACGTTGTTAAATTACAGTAAAATAACTACAAATGCAAAATTTAACAAAATGGTCACTTTAACAAGGTATTATAATTATATTCTCCACACTTTTATTCTTCCCATCTTGACAAAATGGTATATTCCCAGGTTTCGCAGGTCAGCTGCACAGGTGCAATACATCTATACTATAATTTTGCGAATGTCTGAGTGAGTGTCTGTCTGTCACAGCGTTTCTCCTCAGTGGCTGGAGCAATTGATCTGAAATCGCATCACCATCAGCATATGAACACACCTGACATAACTGTGAAGCCCGTTTGTCACTTTCACAAATCGTATGCTGTATATTAGCATTTTTATGGTGTATCTACTATCTATTCTGCATCTAGCATGAGGCACATCTATTCTGCATCTAGCTTGAGGCAAAATGTTTAACCAGCTGTGTGTGTGTGTGTGTGTGTGTGTGTGTGTGTGTGTGTGTGTGTGTGTGTGTGTGTGTGTGTGTGTGTGTGTGTGTGTGTGTGCAGGCAGGCGGGTGTGTGTGCAGGCGGGTGGGCGGGCGGGCTGGGGGGGGGGGGAAGGGGGGACAGTATCTCTGTAGCCATTAAACGAAACGGGTTTCTTACATTGATGCTCCTACATCATGCAAGCACCAGTTAAAGTTACTTTCCATCCCTCATATATACTGTGTGCACAGTGCACATCCCATAACCCACACACTGCACATCATTTTGGAGCTCATATCTTTGAACGGGTAAGGGCTAGTTATTGTTAATTGTGGCACGTTTACGCCAAGTTTAGCCAAACTTTAACAACTGTTCCAGGCTGCCATTTCCAGCCCAAGAAACCATATCAATTTTGGGGGAAAGAAATAGAACGTACTTCTTAAAATAAATGTATTATGCCTGTTGCTAAGGTATGGCAACATGACTGGTGTCTTGCACGCGCGCAAAGGCGCGCGTGCAAGATACCAGTCATGTTGCCATACCTTACCTTTTTCTGAACTGACGCCACTGGTCAGAAACCACACTCAGCTGCTGCTGGTTAGTGTACAGAAAAATCACCCCCCACCCCGAACGACCTCCCCACAACCCCCCCCCCCCCCAACCAAGACTTCCTTGAACATACAGAAGAGCTAATGGTGATGTGATGCTATGTATAATTCGTCACTGTCTGGCCAAAACCTCTTAACTCCATTTTTGAGGTTTTAGATTATTATTATTTTTTGCATAAATCAGGGCTATTGAACACCCTTTACATCTGAGTGTTGGTTAAAATAATATTGAACCAATGGAAAGTAGTAAAAAGTGCTTGGGACAAAACCTCCTAACTCCACACTTTCTGCCAAACCAGCTAACTCCACCTGATTGGCCCTCTCTTTTTTTTCTCATAAATATGTGCTATTGAACAAAGGGTGTTCAACAGCACATATTATGTGTGTGTGGGTTAAAATAAAATTGAACCAATGAAAAGTAGTAAAAAGCCCTTCGGTCAAAACCTCCTAATTCCACTTGAGCTCATTTTTCCGAAAATGAACATTTTGGAGTTAGGAGGTTTCGGCCCGACAGCATATACATATATACTGTGTATATAAAAATCCCACCCAGTGTGAAGTGAGTGGTGCCTTTATATACAGTACATGCTCAAAACGTCCGTCGAAGCTTGGCCAATGCCAAGCTGTGCGGGACATACGGACGTACATACACAAAACCAGATGCGGGAGCGCTTAGCACCGCTCAAAGATACTTCACAGGCAATGCCTGGGTTATTGCTCTGACACTCACAGCATGTTCAGGATGTTCAGATTCCGGTACCCAGCAGGGACGTGCAGAGAATGTTAGAGAGGCAGGGGCTGACATTTCTAAAAGGGCCTTTTGGTGAAAATATCAAAAATAGCAGACCTCCAAGCTCACAACGCGTCGCAGCGGCTATTTCCGGTGCGTGATACCACACTGAACTAAGCATAAGCAAGTCAATACAAGAGATTTGGTGTAACAGCATGGATTTCTACACAGAAAGGGCAATTCTTTCAACATAAGATGCTGCATTCAAGTTCAGGAGAGTTGGGACGCGGCAATTCTCTTGAATGCTGCCCTCTCAAGTATGGCATGGAAAGGCATTTGGCATTTCTTTCACCATAGTAAAAACTGCATTCATGGTCTGGAGAGGACACTTTTTACAGACGGATAAAAGGGCAGGGGCTCAAGCCCCCTTTGATGTCTGTGTGTGCACATGCCTCGTACCCAAAAAGGCCTTGAAATTACTGTAGAAAAGTTCAGAATCACTGATTTAGAAGAAAGTTATATACAGTATATATAGGCTGTGGTATGAGCTGCTATAACTCTTCTTTAGCCTACCTATACTCAGTTCCTCCCACACGCTGCGCAGAACCGAAGCGTGGCGGTCGGAAAAGGCTAGGTTAAGGAATTCTATCGCAATCACTTCTTGTAACATAAAACTGCATTGCCCCGCCGGCCCAAAGTATACACAATCAGCACAATGAATGACCGCGGGGCGAGTTACAGTGCAATCAGGTCTGCTGCAGCTCACACCCGCGTTCTGCACAGAGACAGACAGACAGACAGACAGAGAGGGGAGGATTATCCTGAGGAGGAAATATGCATGCTGGGATCATAATTATAAATCTATGAGCTGATTAGGACTATGGTTACAGTTAGTAATCATCATCAGAGCCGCTTGTAGCTGCTGATGATTAGAGGCATGTACGCAAGCAGGGGTGGAAGAAGAAGAAGTACTCTGTTTCTTTTACTTTAGTACATGGGTCTGCAACGTTTTCAGGCCGAGGACCCCTTAGTTGAGAGAGAGAGATGAAGCAGGGACCCCCACAACCTTTTCATAGATTCCATATAGTTTTGATCGTTCATATAGTTTCAGCACGATCATCAGTGTATTTTGGATTCATGTCAATTTGTGTTTTCAGATATTTAACCACTTGAACTGTCAATACTTAATAAACTTGAGCTTTCACTCTGTACTTAGTCTGCTCTTTTTCCCCTCTACACCAAAGCTCTTTGCCAAAAATAGCCGGTCTACAAGCTCACAACGCTTCTATCACACCAAAGTTTTGGAGGACCCCCTGTCGTAACTCCGAGGACCCCCTAGGGGTCCCGGACTCCCTGTTGAAGACCCCTGCTTTAGTAAAATGAGCAATACCAATGTGTGGAAATACTCTGTTAGAAGTAAAAAAGGCTGGTATTTCAAATTTGACTCGAGTACAATTACAAAGGTATTGTAATTTACAAGTACCAAAAGTAAAAGCAGTCACCATGCAACATTGTCAAATCTTTCAAAAATAGCCGATGTGACACACTCTGAGCTTGAAGATCGGCTATTTCCGAAAAGATGAATAATAAAATGAGGGCTTCATTGGTTAATATAAGTTTTCACAAAGTAAGAAAACTAGTAACTAAAGTGTTCAAACAATTGTAGTGGAGTAAAATAAAATGTTAATATTTAAGTACAGTCCAAGTACCTCAAAATGTTAGTTGAGTAAATGTACTTAGTTCCAACCTCTCCACCACTGCATCAGTTCTGCTCTGCTCTCCTCTAGAGGGGAGGATCAGGTTTAACGGTGCATGGCGAGAATCAAGAGGAAGTATGGAGGAAGAAAAGGTCTGGGTCCAGAATCGGCCAGACATTATATTGTCCATATGTAAACACTGGGCTTTCCCCCTCTATACTTCAGTGGTCACAGACATCCTCCTGAATACAATAAAGGTGATGCTTGGCTGGTTTTAGACTATCCCCTATAGGCTAATGTTGCAGTGCTTTTCAAGCTTGTTGTGCCCCAAGGCACAAGTCACAACCAGTCTACATCATGTTCACTTTTTATGCCTATGTATTTTGGGCATGTAATTACAGTTTCTTTTTATTTACATTCTCTTTATATGGTATTGTAAATTAGAACACTTTTATAACATACCAATGTATTTTAAACCATGAAGATGTAGGATAGGCATTCATACGCTTTTTTAGCTTCAGCCTATTCCTTTTGATCACCTCAAACAGTGATTATGGTTTTGTGGATATGACTTGTATAAATGTATGTGAGACGATCAAATAAACTAAACTAAAAAAAAGAAACTAAACTAAACGAAACTATATATGGGCATAAAAGGGATGTGTTCCCCTGGCATCACAGGGATCTCCATATATCCATATATGGGCATAAAACGTTTCTCATAGTAAACTGCGACCTTCGGTCGCAATAATGGGCGCCGGCCTACTTGTGAAAGATGCAAATGGGAACAATGCTAGTTGGGAATACATGTCCCACTTGGTTATACTTGTTGTATCGTTTGTCTGTCTGTGTCCCGTTTATGCCTACATTATGGAGATCTCTGTATCTGTCTGTGTTAGTTTAAGCCCATATATGGACATTGCTGATATCCTCCCCTCAGTACCAGTCGGTTCGGTTCTCCGTATATGTCTATATATGGGCATACCGGTCAGCTCGGCAGGTCTGGACAACTGCCTGTCCTAACGACTTGACGCCACACACTCCGTCAGTTCCTCGGCGACACATACGGTATGGTTGAAGTCGAGTGGTCAGGTGGTTGTCGAGGTACACGAAGGACAGATACACATTCACACACGAATGCATGAGATCTTATGCATGTATAGTGTTATATTTTTGCCAGGGACGTGCAGAGAATGTTAGAGAGGCAGGGGCTGACATTTCTAAAAGGGCCTTTTGGTGAAAATATCGAAAATAGCAGACCTCCAAGCTCTACAACGTGTCGCAGCGCGACACTTTGTGAGCTTGGAGGTCGGCTATTTTCGATGTTTGATTTCTACACACGTTTCTTGATTTCAACATAAGATGCTGCAATCAAGTTCAGGAGAGTTTGCACAAGGCAATTCTCTTGAATGCTGCCTTCAGGTATGGCATGAAAAGAGGGCATTTGCATTTCTTTCACAATAGTGAAAACTGCATTCCTGGTCTGGAGAGGGCACTTTTTACAGACGGATAAAAGGGCAGGGGCTCAAGCCCCCTTTGATGTCTATGACTGCAGGTGCATGGCTGTTGCTCAAAATGCAGCTGACACAAAATCTCGAAGTCACACCTGGGCTTGTCTCACGGCACGGTATACGCGGTTTGGAAAACCACTGCCCTGCAGGCTAAAGGGTTATCAGGCACATTCCACTCGGACTCACCTTCTGTGCCTCCTCGAAGCGGTCGTTCTCAGCCAGCCACTGGGCGTAGGGAACGTAGACGTCGTCTCTGAACTGGCTGTGTTTCTCCACCAGCGCGAACGCCTGAGAAAATGGTCACAAATTGGCATTTAATTTTAGGCCTAGAATTATTGAATGCTTTAACCAGTGAAAAATAGCAGATATACAAGCTCGCAGAATATATGTATTTTCAAAGCGAACAGTTATAACTCAAATTTTGCTTCTGGGGGGTCCCTGGAACTAAATATTTTGTGATGGTGGTCCGTGGCCAAATAAATATCATTTTGGGGGTCCTTCACATAAAAAGGTTTGAGAACCACTGACATAGTAGTCTCTCAAGAACAGACTAACTGAGCTCCAGTGAAGTGAAAAGGACCTTTTCTTTGACGATGGCTGGCCAGATTGCTGACATAGAAACACGGGTTTTTCAAAAGATCTTAGAAGGATTCAAAAGACACTTATAGAATCGGGTCAAAATTCTAATTTTCACGATTTTTCAAAAATAGCAGATCTACAAGCTCACAGCGCGGCACCGAGTGCCGCGCTGCGAGCTTGTAGATCTGCTATTTTTCAATAGCATAAAATAATGATACACAACAATGTGTACCCGTTCTAAATGGGTTAGATGAACATTGACTCTTAAATGTCCCAACAAACATGTTAACAGACTCACTATGGTGTGATTATAGAAATGTTCCACAGCTTGTAGTGTACTGCATAGGTTCTCAAAGTCGGGGTCCTCGAAGGGGTTCCAAGGGGTCCTCAATAAAATGTTTTAATACTGTAGCATCAAAATCAGTTGAACCACTTCAACCCGATTTCAAATAGCCGATGTACAAGCTCACATCGTGTCACAAATGAATGCGACTCGCGGCGTTTTCAAAAATATTTTGACAACTCTTGAGAAATTGTGAAAAATGTGGACGAATTTGGGATGATTTTTACAACCATAAATCTCTTATGGCCAGACTATTCTGCACAACATCTTTTCACATGGGGGCTCCACGGCCAAATACACATCAATGTTCGAGGACCACTGGTGTAATATTTAACCCATTTAGGCCAAGAATTATTGAATGCTTTAACCAGTGAAAATAGCAGATCTACAAGCTCACAGCGCGGCACCGAGTGCCGCGCTGCGAGCTTGTAGATCTGCTATTTTGAAAAAGTCGTGAAAACGTGTGCAAATCTTTGAATGTATGTGTTTTCAAAGCGAACAGTTATAACTCAAATTTTGCTTCTGGGTGGTCCTGGAACTAGATATTTGAGATGGGGGTCCGTGGACAAATACATATAATTTTGGGGGTCCTTCACATGAAAAGGTTTGAGAACCACTGACATAGTAGTCTCTCAAGAACAGACTAACTGAGCTCCAGTTAAGTGAAAAGGACCTTTTCTTTGATGATGGCTAGCCAGATTGCTGACATAGAAACATAGGTTTTTCAAAAAATCTTAGAAGGGATTCAAAGACACTAATAGAATCGGATAGCATATATACAGCTGTGAGCTTGATATATGCTATTTTTCAATAGTTAAAACATAAAATAATGATACACAATAAGGTGTACCCGTTCTGAATGGGTTTTAATCTAGTGTATGACATCAGTCTTACAGGCAGAGATCTCAGGGAGCAGGTACAGCTGAGTCGCCGCAAGTGCTCTGGATAAATTAAACCCAAATGTTATTTCTAGTCAAAACAAACCCACATTATTTCTAGTCAAAACATTATAGTGAGAGCAATATTAATGAGCGTGGAGCAAAGACAAGCGCGGGGGCCAATTCAATTTCACAGTCAATTAGAGCACTGGACTGGACGGGCTGCTAGAAAGGACAGGATTTCGAGTGGCGTTTTTACCGGGGGCCCAATGAATGTTATATCTGCCTGTCATGTTTTGACTGATTAAACTAAATGTCCCTTGGCAAAACCTCGGCCAAGAAACACACGCTGCACAGGCATACCACACTGTAAAAGGCCGAGCCTGGCGACGTCACACTGGAGTTTGAGAGAGAGAGAGAGAGAGAGAGAGAGAGGAGAGAGAGAGAGAGAGAGAGAGAGAGAGAGAGAGAGAGGAGATGCAGTGAATACCGTCCATACAGGGGTGTCGCACCAAATTCTGGGCCCTGGGTACTTTAACTATTGAAAAATAGCAGATATACAAGCTCACAGCACGGCACCGAGTGCCGCGCTGCGAGCTTGTACATCTGCTATTTTGAAAAATTTGTGAAGATTTGTGCCAGTCTTTGAATATTTCAAATCCTTCTAAGGTTTTTTGAAAAACCTATGTTACTATGTCAGTGGTGCTCAAACTGTTTCATGTGAAGGACCCCCAAAATGATATGTATTTGGCCATGGACCCCCATCTCAAAACATTTTAGTTCCAGGGACCCCCACCCCCCCCCCCCCCCAGAAGCAGAATTTGAGTTACAAATGTTCGCTTGAAAAAAATACATATATTCAAAGATTTTCCCACATTTTCACCACTTTTCAAAAATAGCAGATGTACAAGCTCGCAGCGCGGCACTCGGTGCCGCGCTGTGAGCTTGTATATCTGCTATTTTTCAATATCTAAATAACTAAGGCCCCTCCACCTTTGGGCCCTAGTAACTCAGTCCCACTTTCCCCCCCATTGTGACGCCCCTGCGTCCATATGCTCCGTAATGTGGTGCAGCGGGTGTCCTGTCTGATTCGTCCGTCTCCCCCGGTGAACTGACATAAAGCATAACATTTCTCCCACATCCACAGGCTCCCCTCCTTTTTTGTATCTCTCTCCACATCACATAAAAACATCCAAGAGTGTTTTCTCAGAACGCTGCGGAATCATAAGAGCACAATGTAATGCTCTCTCTCTCTCTCTCTCTCTCTCTCTCTCTCTCTCTCTCTCTCTCTCTCTCTCTCTCTCTCTCTCTCTCTCTCTCTCTCTCTCTCTCTCTTTGTCTGCATTCTGTTTCAGAAGATCAGTCAGCATCTCTGTAATGCCTTTAACTCGATTAACCCATTTAGACCTGAAATAAAGGTCTTCTAGATCAGGGGTCTTCAACGTTTTCAGGCCAAGGACCCCTTTGTTGAGAGAGATGAAGCAGGGACCCCCACAACCTGTTAGATTCCATATAGTTTCATTGTTTGACAGCACAATCGTCAGTGTATTTTAGATTCATGTCAATTTGTGTTTTCAGATATTTACAGTAACTACTTGAACTGTCAATACTTAACCTTGACCTTTCACCCTGTACTTAAGTCTGCTCTTTTTCCCCTCTACGCCAAAGCTCTTTGCCAAAAATAGCCGATCTACAAGCTCACAACGCCTCGCAGTGCGAGGCGTTGTGAGCTTGTAGATCTGCTATTTTTGTTCTCAGAATAAGGACACCCTGGTGTATTCAAGTGGTTAATATAAAAAGGAGAAAAAAGTTTCTATCACACAAAGATTTGGAGGACCCCCTGTAGTCACTCTGAGGACCCCCTATAGTGGTCCCGGACCCCCTGTTGAAGACCCCTGTTCTAGATCCTAACAGTTTTTCTGAAAAAATGTTTCCCTGTCACTGGTTCCCAAACCTTTTCATGTGAAGGACCCCCTAGAATTACATGTATTTGACCACGGACCCCCATCTGAAAATATTTACTTCCAGGGACAGAAAGAAAAAAGGATTTGCGTTACAAATGTCCGCTTTAAAAAATATATAAATTCAAAGATTTGCACAAGTTTTCAAGATTTTTCAAAAATAGCAGATGTACAAGCTCTGTACAAGCTCGCAACGCGGCACTCGGTGCCACGCTGCGAGCTTGTATATCTGCTATTTTTTAACAGTTAAAACATGAAATAGCGGTTAAAGTGGTGACACAGATCCGCGTACCCGTTATGAATGCGTTAAAACACTGCCGATGGATTAAGGAAATGTAATATTTGCTTGGTGTCTGCATAGCGCGAGGCGCCTATGATGGACGACATTGATTGGGGGGGGTGGGGGGGGGAGGGAATAGTTTGAAAAAGCTAATGTGCTTTAGTGCATTAGAGCGTTTCTCGCATCTCACTTTCTAATCACAGTTCAGGCGTGTGCGGATTCAGAGAAAACCGCAGGCTGTGTCGATTAGCCGCGGTGCATGAGCATTATTGCCGACTTAACGGGTGTCATCGTTCGTGTCACTGACAATACATTTCCTCGTGGGTTCAATTTAGAGTGTTTTTTCTTTTTCTTTTTTTTTTCGTATCTCCCCTGGTGTGTGTGATGACGATGTTTTTATTCTTACTAAAGTAAAAAGAAATACTCAACAATGAATAAGCAAAAGTCCTGTATAAAAAAAAAAAAAAAAAAATGTGTGTTGTAGATCCGCTATTTTCACTTTTTTGGGGGTTCCGGGCAAACGTCTATTTTCTCTTTTGTGTCTTGAGCCAAGAAGTTTGGGAGCCACTGCTTTAAAGAGTACGGTACTTGAGTAAATGTACTCAGTTACTTTCCAGAGAGTTCATGTGTGCGTTGGCTACCAAACAGCGTTAACCTCGCTGCTCTAGGTCAGTGGTTCTCAAACTGAGGGTCCGCAAAATATGGGGGGGGGGGGGGGGGGGGGGTCCCCAGATGTAAAAATGTGAACATTGAGAGGACCCCATAAGTAAAAATGTTAACATTGAGAGGACCCCATAAGTAAAAATGTTAACATTGAGAGGACCCCATAAGTAAAAATGTTAACATTGAGGGGTCCCCAGATGTAAAAATGTTAACATTGAGGGGTCCCCCAAATGTAAACATTTTAACATTGAGAGGTCCCCAGATGTAAAAATGTTAACATTGAGAGGTCCCCATAATATGTAAGATTTTTAACATTGAGGTCCCCATATGTAAACATTTTAACATTGAGGGGTCCCCATATGTAAAAATGTTAACATTGAGGGGTCCCCATATGTAAAAATCACACCCAATGTGAAGTGAGCGGTGGTCATGCTTGCATAACATCTTCAGACTAGGATTTAAGTCTAGGATGTACAGGCTATGCTACACACACACATTTTGCTATGGCAAAACGCTGAGGAAAAAGGCTACAGACATACGACATATGACATCACTAGACAAACATGATGCTACGCACACACATTTTACTATGGCAAAACGCTGAGGAAAAAGGCTACGGACACATGCACAGCCACTTATAGGAGCGGTTTGCACCGCTCAAAAATGTTAACATTGAGGGGTCCCTAGATGTAAAAATGTTAACATTGTTTTCTCACTCAACAGTAATACTCGGACCCCCTTTTTAGTACCTCTGGTCAAACATTGGTCAAATTGCCAAATATTATAGGCAGAAATTGTGAAAATAGACGATCTACATGCTCACAACGCCTCGCAACGCGAGGCGTTGTGAGCATGTAGATCAGCTATTTTCACAATGGAACAGATCGAGTCAAACTAAATGTAGCCTAATGCCGACTCCCACAATTTCAAATGCTTGTGCAGGGTGGGGGGGGGTCCCCACTTCAAATATGATTATTTGGGGGGTCGCGGCCTGAAAAGATTGAGAACGTATCTCCCGTGGTGTGTGTGGTGACAGGACATTTGTGACTGGTTGATGCAGCACTGGTCCTATATATGGCTCACAATGCGGCGGTATATTTATGGGATCTTTCTAAGGGGTACTCCATATAAGTCATAACGAGCCCACTCAGCACAGCAGGTGAGTCTCTCAGGTGTTGTAAAAGTGTGTCAGACCTCCAGGGGTGTCACACCAAATCCTGGGCCCTGGGTACAAGGATTCACTGTGGGCCCCCCCATGAATGTTCTTCATAGGGGAAGGAGGGGGTTTAACCCATTTAGACTGGGAACGCATTATTTTGTGCATTAGCTATCGAAAAATAGCAGATACACAAGCTCACAGCGCGGCACCGAGTGCTGCACTGTGAGCTTGTAGATCTGCTATTTTTGAAAAATCTTGAACATTTGTGCAAGTTTTTGAATAATAACCTATGTTTCTATGTGTCAGTGGTGCTCAAACTTTTTTATGTGAAGGACCCCCCAAAATGATATGTATTTGGCCACGGACCCCCATTTCAAAATATTTAGTTCCAGTGACCACCCAGAAGCAAATATTTGAGTTACAAACGTTCGCCTAAAAAAATACATACATTCAAAGATTTGCACACATTTTCCCAGACTTTTCAAAAGCACTCGGTGCCGCGATACAAGCTTGTAGATCTGCTATAAAATAATGAAGGCCCCCTCCACCTTGGGCCCTAGTAACTCGGCCCCACCCCCCCCCCCCCCCCCCCTTCCCCCTTGTGACGCCCCTGCAGACCTACCTCTTCCCAGTGGCAGGCCTCCACGTGCAGCTGCACCAGAGCCTTCAGGTCTCCCATCTTGGAGTAGGTCTCCGAGGCGTAGCCGTGGTGCTTCAGCTTCCTGAAGTAGAGCGCGCACTTCGCCAGGGGTTCGCGCTCCGCCTTGTCCAACTTGCGGGCGATGTCGATCAGCCTGGGGACGAGAGCAGAGAGAGAGAGAGGGAGAGAGGGAGGGGGGGGGGGGACACATGAGCAGGGGCGTCACACCAAATTCTGGGGCCCTGGGTACAAGGATTCACTGGAGGGCCCTCCATGAATGTTAACTATTGAAAAATAGCAGATATGCACGCTTGTAGATCTGCTATTTCTTTTTTTTTTTCTTTTTTTTTGTGAAAATGGGTACAAGAAACCTATGTTTCCATGTCAGTGGTGCTCAAACTTTTTCATGTGAAGGACCCCCAAAATGATATGTATTTGGCCATGGACCCCCATCCCAAAATATTTAGTTCCAGGGACCCCCCAGAAGCAAAATTTGAGTTACAAAAGTTCGCTTGAAAAAATACATTCAAATATTTGCACACATTTTCACTTCTTTTCAAAAATAGCAGATCTACAAGCTCGCAGCGCGGCACTCGGTGCCGCGCAATAGCTAAAAAAAATATTCCAGGCCCCTCCACCTTGGGCCCTAGTGACTCAGTCCCACTCCCCCCTTGGCCCCTTGTGACGCTCCTGGGCATGAGCACAAACGGGGCAGGTGTGTGTGGGTGCGTGTCTCTCGCAGTAATAAGGCTTGACGCAACTTTTCAGCACGGCATAGAATAGTACATACAGTATCTCTATATTTATATGTGTCCATCTCCTAGCTATAAATGCACCTGAATCTCTGAGTGAGTTCGAGTAAGTACAGGTACCCAGTGGAGTAATGTGCCAAGTCGGGCCGGTTGTCCGGAAACTGTATAATACTATATCTACCAGTAAGACTCCCTAATCGGGAGATAAGCGACCACCACGTCGCAGACACAGACTTTAGAAGACAGTCGTAGCTAATCAGGAGGGAATATGGGAAATGGGACAGATCCATGATGATGACATGACTTTAAAGATACCGTGTACCGATTTGCGTGATTTTAGCCCAAAATTGTGTTTTGCAAAAATCGGCCTGATGGTGGCGCTAGAAGAGGGCCATGTGAGAAATCAGGGGTGGAGGTTGTGATTTGCTATCCAAGGAGTTTGTGTGCAAAGTTCAGCATTGATAGGGCCAACGGTGGCAGAGATAAAGAGTAGGGGCAAAAGTGTGACGTGACGTGACGTGACGGACAGACTGACTGACTGCAATAAATTCAAATATCTCTATATCTGTCTGTTTATGCTCATATATGGAGATGTCATACTGTACTGACATCATAGACTGGCGTTGCGAGGCGTTGTGAGCATGTAGATCGGCTATTATCACAATTTCTGCCTCTAATATTAGACAATCTGGTCAAGGTTTAAATTGTCATTTTAGAGGTATTAAAAAAGTCCATAAATTGTCACTTTAGATTAGAAATGTGCAGACCCTCTATGAACGTTATATTGGTTTGTTCACTGCTGAGTGAGAAAACAATGTTGCACATTAAGTTAATCATCTGGGGACCCCCCAAAATAATTTGGGGGTCCCACTGGGGGTCCCGCCCCACAGGTTGAGAACCACTGCATTAAGTACTGGGACAGTGGGTACAACAGGTCCTCTGGCAAAGAGTACAACAGGTGTTGCATAACCGGAGGGGCTTGCATTCCCAACGGGCAATGTTCCCCACGGCATCGGCCTGGTATTTATAGGTACCCAGGAGTATACACCTGTCTTTGTCTTTGCAGTTCTTCTTTACTGTTTTTTTGAATGGCCCCTTTTTACTGTTGCGTTGCGAGCTTGTTGTGAACTTGTAGATCTGCTATTTTCTAAATATTTGTATACATTTTATACCTTGTGAAAAGGGGACATTCCGCATTATGACTACTTTTACTTTCGGTACTTTAAGTATATTTTGATGCCAATACTTTTGAACTATTACTCAAGTAAAAGTAAATTTACTTTTACTTCTAAGGGTGCCCTCACACCAAAATACCTAGAGTGGAATCCGCCAATGCATTTCAATGAGAATGGAGCGTTTTTTTGCCAGTAGAGGATTTCTGCAAAAAACGCTCCATTCTCATTGAAATGCATTGGCGGATTCCACTCTAGGTATTTTGGTGTGAGGGCGCCCTAACAGAGTATTTAGACATTGCAGTATTTATACCTTTACTTTTGTAAAACAATGTAATAATTTTTCCACCACTGCAATCAGAGCTAAACCCAGATATCAGTCACTTACTGACTTATCGTCCAGACTTATATTTTGACCATTATTTTACTTTTTTGATGACACCCTGACCAAACTATCTTTTCAATGGTGACAATAGCAGACCTACAAGCTTACAACATTTTAAAAAACGTGTTTGGCCTATAATGACATGCCCTAATTTCAGTGACTGATGAAGCCTGTAAATACTAAAACTCAGGGGTGGAAGAAGTCTTTTTTTTTATTCTTACTAAAGTAAAAGTAGCAATACCACAATGAAGAAGATCCCGAGCAAACGTCTATTTTCCCTTTTGGGTCTAGAACTAAGAAGTTTGGGAACCACTGCTTACGGTACTTGGAGTGGTGGAAAAAGTACTCACATAATTTACTTAAGTAAAAGTGTCTGCAATGTAGAAATACTCTGTTACAAGTAAAAGTCCAGAATTCAAAATGTACTTGAGTAAAAGTACAAAAGTATTGGCATCAAAATTGCCAATACTTACCCTCACCCTAAGTACCAAAAGTAAAAGCACTAAATGTTTGAAAATAGCAGATCTACAAGCTCACAACGCGTCGCGATGCGACGCGTTGTGAGCTTGTAGATCGGCTATTTTCAAATAGCCTAGGTATAGAATAGGGCTAAAGTGGATTAATGTATGTTTTATACTATAAATTATATAATCATTTATATCTGCAAAATAAACTAAAGTTTTCAAATACATGTAGTGGAGTAAATGTACAATATTTGGATCCGAGATGTAGTGGAGTAGAAGTAAAAGTACTGGAAACTGGAAAAACTAAAGTAAAGTACAAATACCTCAGAACTGCAATTAAAGGGGTACTGTCACTTTAAAAAGTCATCTTAAAATATGAGTTAATATTTGTATGATTTCATTGTGGGAATGCGCAATTATAAGCCAATCAAAATAATTGACTGTACTTAGACTACTTACTGTACTGGTCAGCTGTTATTGGGGGGCGAGGGGCAGATTACACTGTGACATGAGTTTCAGACTATTACAGACCGTTTTCAGAGAGACCACGTGACCTACTGTATCATACTATTATAATTTTGTGAGCGGGCCTTTAACAGTTTGCCAGCCAAAATAGAATGGTTGTTGGTAGATTAGCCGTGAAATTTCTATTATTGTATTGTGATCTGAGACATAATATTATGTTTATAAACATGAGCCCGCCACCACTCCTTCTTGGACCGCACCGTTGTTTTTTCTTTCTTTTTTTTCCCCCAGGTCATTAGCTCACCGTGATTATCTGGATCTCCGTTGGGATAGAGTGGTAGTTTTGGCCGAGCATCGATCTCCCCGTGCGTTTCGCGTGCGCGATCCGTGCGCATAATAATCCAAGCATATAATCCAAGAATGACTGAACAGTCGATGTGACCATTTTGGCTAGCTTAGCCCTTAGCACTCCAGCTATGCTAATGTTATCCTCCAAACAGTAAACGGACGGCAGCCAAGGAAGTATGAAGAAGGAAAGGCCATGATGTCACCTCTGCTTCATGTCAGAGCAGCCGTGCGCTATCGATGGACGCGTGGTGACTAGGGAAGGTTAGACGATCGCCGATTTTCGGATAAAAATCATTTATTTCGTTTTTAATGACAAAGTACGGTTAAAGACGGCGCGGCTGAGACACCCTTGCTCAGATGTCCGGTATATTCCGGTTTTAATATTAAGGGGCTCCCCGTGGCTTGGAAAGGGTTAAGTAAAGTACTTGGTTACTTTACACCACTGGGTACTTGTAACTCGAGTAAATGTACTCAGCTACTTTGCAGAGAGTTCAGTGTGTGTTGGCCCCCAAACATCGTTAACCCCGCGGCTCCAGGTCAGTGTCGACTGTGAGTGACAGTTAGCAGACACACGGGTCAGATGGGAGTCTGTAGGGAGTTGTGATACGACAGGCCCGGGACACAGACATATCTGTCTGCCAGCTTCCCACACACACACACACACTGGCAGGCAGCCCCCTTTCCCATGACTCACAATAGGGTGTGTGTGTGTGTGTGTGTGTGTGCGCGCACGTGCGTGCGTGTGTTTGTATTGCTATACTTGTGAGGGATGTGAAGGATACTTTTCCTGGTCCTTAAAATTTTTGTGGATAAAAAATATAAAAATATTTGGGAGGCTTACAATTAGGAAAGGATTTGCGTTGGGTTTAGGGTTAGGATTAAGCATGCAGAAGTTAGGTGTTGGGATTAGAGTTATGTCTGAGTCATACAGTATGTATGCCAGCGTCACACGCTGAAAATAGCTTGTTGATTTTTGATGTAAAAGGTACCAATAGCATTTCTAAAATTGCCACACGAAAAATGTTATGTCCTTACAAGTATGCAGTGGTGGAAAAAGTACTCAAATGTTTTACTTTAGTAAAAGTATCAATACTGCATTGTAGAAGTGCTCCGGAATTCAAAATGTACTTGAGTAAAAGTATGAAAGTGTTGGCATCAAAATTTACTTAAAAGTAAAAGTACAAAATATTTGAAAATAGCAGATCTACAATCTCACAACACGTCGCATCAGCTATTTTCAAATAGCCCAAGTATAAAATAAGGCTAAGGTGGATTAATGTAAGTTTTATAATATAATCATTTATTATCTGCAAAGTAACTAGTAAATAAAGTTTGGAAATGATTATAGTGGAGTAAAAGTACAATATTTGGATCAGAGATGTAGTGGAGTAGAAGTAAAAATATTGGAAATTGGACATACTGAAGTAAAGTACAAATATCTCAAAAGTACAGTACTTAAGAAAATGTACTTAGTTACTTTACACAACTGCAAGTATGTTAAAACAAAGTGTGTGTGTGTGTGTGTGTGTGTGTGTGTGTGTGTGTGTGTGTGTGTGTGTGTGTGTGCGTGCGCGTGCGACTGTGAGAGAGAACCGACGAAGTGATGTTTGCCGGTAAACACCCTCTTTGTATTTCATCAGCTTTCAGTCTGTATGCCATCAGCTAGGTGTCTAATACCCTGCGGCCGGATCTGTGTAGAGCCATGAATACATGGCATTAGCATTAGATTTGAAGAGAGCTATTCTTATAACCTTAGACATTTCCCATCCATATTCATGAGCGGTTAAGCGGTTGTGCTCTGGAGCTAGAAACCCCAAACAAACCGTAGAACCTGGACCCGTCCCACCCACTGACGGTGATTTCAGGACAGCTTGACTTTTTTACGACAGCGGTTCTCAACGTGAGGTCCGAGGACCCCCAGAGGTCCTTAAACACATCTGGAGGTCAGCGGAGATATACTATACTGTATATCAGGGGTTTTCAATGTTTTCAGGCCAAGGACCCCTTAGTTGAAAGAGAGATGGAGCAGGGACCCCCACAACCTGTTCATAGATTCCATATAGTTTCATTGTTTGACAGCAACAATAACAGTGTATTTTGGGTTCATGTCAATTTGTGTTTTAACTTGACCTTTCACTCTGTACTTAGTCTGCTCTTTTTCCCCTCTACACCAATGCTTTTTGCCGAAAATAGCCGATCTACAAGCTCACAACGCCTCGCAGCGCGAGGCGTTGTGAGCTTGTAGATCTGCTATTTTTGGCTAAAGTTCTCCCAAGGGTTCAAGTGATTAATATAAAAAAGGAGAAATAAGGTTTCTATCACACAACGATTTGGAGGACCCCCTGTAGTAACTCTGAGGACCCCCTAGGGGTCCCGGACCCCCTGTTGAAGACCGCTGCTGTATATCAATCTGGAGTACCACGTGACATGAAAAAGTTTGAGACATGAGAAAGTTTGACGACGTGTTTTTGCTATTGTAAAAGAATACTATTTTGGTTATTGAAGTTTAAACGGAACACAAACATTTGCTTGCATTCTTGTAAAACCCCCCCGGCTAGTGTCACGGGATGTACCGAGTCACTGTCACTGAAAAACGATGTCTCTAGGTAATGAGTTGTCAGGCTTTTTCATGTCACAGGTGCCCCAGATACAAACACATTGAGCCACGTTTAATGAAAATCTTGTCCCCGCCGACTCCATGGGATGTAATTTTTATTGTTTGGTATAACCCATTTAGGCCTGAACACATTATGACGCAATATTTTATGCTTTAAATATAAAAAAAATAGCAGATATACAAGCTCACAGCGCGGCACCGAGTGCCGCGCTGCGAGCTTGTAGATCTGCTATTTTTGAAAAATCGTGAAAATTTGAATTTTGACCCGATTCTATAAGTAAGCAATTTACCCCGAGTGAGAGGACATTATGCTCTGATAATGTCCTGTGTGAGGGGGTGATCGGACGAGGCGAAGCCGAGTCCGATAACACCCTCACACAGGACATTATCAGAGCATAATGTCCGACCCCGAGTGGTAAATAGCTTTTCTACCACTTTTTTCCGTATACATGAAAGAAAACACATAGTTGTAACTTGCAAGGATATTAAGTTACAATCATTATTGCCTATAAAACTTCCGCGACGACAGCAAATAGTTCCACAAACAACATCTTCTACTCACCACCAGATGACGCCAACTCCATGCAGAGAAAGATGTCTAGCATACAGCTAAGCTAACGTCAGTTAGAAGGACCGTTCCGGCCGTAAATAGAGGCTGTTCGCTTCCAGAAAGGCATAGGTTCAGAGAAAAGGGGCTTTAAAGTTGGCGGATTGCATTGGATCCAAATAAATCGGCGACGTCGTACGCACGTTAGTAAACATAGGACCGCTACGACCGTCATATGTTGGTTGGGGGAAAGGTGTTCCGACTACCTCCTGAAGTCCCCGGATGTACACTGAGGCGCATTGATCTCGTCCTCACACAACTGCGGCGGTTGTTCTGCCATAACCTCCGGAATTTAGCCAATCAGAATCCAGTATTTGAACATGTGACTAGAAAAAGTGGTAGAAGTGTCTTTTGAATCCTTCTAAGATTTTTGGAAAAAACCTATGTTTCTATGTCAGCAATCTGGCCAGCCATCGTCAAAGAAAAGGTCCTTTTCACTTGACTGGAGCTCAGTTAGTCTGTTCTTGAGAGACTACTATGTCAGTGGTTCTCAAACCTTTTCATTTGAAGGACCCCCAAAATGATATTTATTTAGCCACGGACCCCCATTTCAAAATATCTAGTTCCAGGGACCACCCAGAAGCTAAATTTGAGTTACAAACGTTCGCTTTGAAAATACATATTCAAAGATTTGCACACATTTTCACGACTTTTTCAAAAATAGCAGATCTACAAGCTTGCAGCGCGGCACTCGGTGCCGCGCTGTGAGCTTGTATATTTGCTATTTTTCACTGGTTAAAGCATTCAATAATTCTAGGCCTAAATGGTATAATTCATCATATCTCTAGAAACTGACTAGAGATTGTAGTAATGAAACGTATTGTCTCTTTGCATTACCTTCCAGCGAATTAAATGTGAGCTAAAACTGAACCGTTCCCATGGTCCCTTTACCCCACTTTGAGAATCACTGCACCTCATGACACAAAAAAAAAATCTTGGGATATCTTGTGTCTAAAATCGGCAAAGTTTTGTCCAAGAAGACAAATCTGATTGAAAGGTTCCTGATTTAAATACTGAATATCAGAACACCTCAAATATAGTTCTGGTCAACTGTTTAATCACTGTTCTAAATCAGTGGTTCTCAACCTGTGGGTCGGGACCAGGGGGGGTCCCCAAATTATTTTGGGGCGGGTCCCCAGATGATTAACTTAATGTGCAACATTGTTTTCTCACTCAACAGTTAAAAGAACCTAAGGTTTAAGTGTATAGAGGGTATCTGCACATTTCTAAAGTGACACTTTAAGGACTTTTGAATACCTCTAAAATGACAAATCAAACATTAAACAAATTGTCAAATGTTAGAGGCAGAAATTGTGAAAATAGCCGATCTACATGCTCACAACTCCTCGCGTTGCGAGGCGTTGTGAGCATGTGGATCGGCTATTTTCACAATAGAACCGTGTTATACAAAATGTAATGCCCCAACTCTTAGTGCTCATCAGGTTGGGGGGGTCCCCGGGTTAAAATATGATTATTTCGGGGGTTGCGGCCTGAAAAGGTTGAGGACCACTGTTCTAAATCAACACAATGTGACAGAGTTCGGTGCTGCTTGTACATCAGCTATTTTGGCTGAATGTTCGCCCCCACAATACGCCAGGATTCTTCCGGTAAACACAGAGAGATTACCACGTACATGTCGGCCCAGCCGTGCTCTCCGATGATGTCTATGGCTTTGAGGTGTTCGCCTGCAGACAGGTACATCTCCGCCGCCGCCCGGGGCTCCTTGCTGTTCTTAGCCCAGTCCGCCTGTTTGGTCATCAGTATCTTAGAGTTCTTCGGGTCCGTCGCTCCTATGAACTCCTACAAGAGGTGAGAGAGAGCCATCGGCATGTTAAACATTTAAAACCCTATATACAGGGGTCCTTCAGGGCTGTATACCAGGGGTTCCAAAACTTTTCTGTCTCAGGGCACCCCATGAATATTTTTGGAGCTGTGTGGAACACAAGCTACCCTATACGTGGCCGTGTGTGTAGGTATGTTTGTATGTGGGTCTGTCTGTATGTGGGTCTGTCTGTATGTAGCCTCAAGCCTGTGTAGTACCTTTTATGACCACACATGTTAAGGGAGGGGCGCTGTTTTCAACTGCAATACACACACACACACACACACACACACACACACACCCACACACACACACACACACACACACACACACACACACACACACACACACAGCTCCACTTCGAACAGAGGTTCGATTTTTTTAATCCGAGGCACCCCTACATTATCATTTTTACTCCCAGCACCTTATATCTATAGCATATTGTCGTTGTCAGGTGGAAACCTTGTATGTCCAAAACCGTTCGTTTTGTAGTTATCATCTATTCTATACAATGTACTAAACTAGTGAAAACAGCAGATCTACAAGCACACAACGCCTCGCGATGCAAGGCGGTGTGTGCTTGTAGATCAGCTGTTTTCACTACTTTTGTGCAACAGTCTTGTATGATGAAGCAGGGCTTTGCTTTGCGAAAAGACGTACACATTTAAAACTTGGAGATAGGAGGTTTCGGCCCAACAGTGAGGATATTTTAGTGATTATGTTGCGAGGAAAACGTTGAGATAATAGCCATTTTGGTTAGAACTGACTGAAAATACTTTGTACTTCAAGTTTAAAATGATACTAAATATTTTTTTAAGTGTCCAAATAAATTCCAAATATTATCAAATTATCTCGCGGCACCCCTGGACTGCCGTCGCGGCACCCCAGGGTGCCCCGTCACCCACTTTGAAAACCCCTGGTGTATACAACTAGCCTGGCAAGCCAGTCCTGATACTGCGCTCACTCATTCCTTCCTTCCCCAGTATCAGGTCTGGACTTCTGCCAATAGGCACCGAGTATGAGAAATTAGAAAATGATCGGGGCCAATCAGTGACTGCGTGAAAAGCTTCCCCTGATTGGTCCATGCGTAGATGGTGACAACGTAGAATACATGCTGTGGCATTTTCAAAACAACAATGGCTGCCTTCGATGCAACAAGTGTAACGGTTAACGCTGAAACGATAAAACAAGCAATAAGTGAAGTTATTTCAGAGTTGGAATCAATTACAACAATTAAAAAGGACAGGAGTATGCGCCAGCGGAGTTTATCTGCCGAAAAGACGTGTTTGTTTGCTGTTCTTCCGACTGGCTGCACTGTGATGACAGATGTTAGAGGAGTCTGTCTGTCAAGGCAAGTACTCCCGCCCACTTTTCAAGCTGCCTATAGCCCAAAGTCCAGACTCATATTGTGGGAAGGAACGAGTGAGTGAATGCACAGTATGAGGCTGGCTGGCCAGGCTAGGCTACAGCACTGCACATTTTTTCCCCTGACCACCAAGGACCCTATTTTTTTCACCCAATTCCCGCTTCCCACTATTTGGGGATTTAGCAGTATGCAAGGGGCGTTCTTCGAATTGCTATCTTCCGGCACCGGCCTTATCCGTAAAACACTTACGCTATCCCCCTTACATTATGCATAGGTGTCGTTGGGACGTTACTTTAATAAAACCAATCAGCGTGCCATGCCATTACCTTTAACACATGGGCTGCTCAGGTTTATAACATTTATAGCTGTTGCTGCTGCCGCCGTTCACTCACGCTTTATTTTGAAGAGCCTCGGAAGCTTCGTGCGTGTGCACGTGGGTGTCCACTGACGATTGAGGAAGATAATCCCTTTGTTTACAAAAGCTTGCAAAACTAAAATCCAAACGGGAGCCGACCATTGCGGTAAAGTGTCGCCGTGAAAACAATCAGATCTCTGGCGTTCTTTTCACCTCATTCAGAGATAAAGCCCTTTTTATGTTTCAGAGTAGAATGGAAAACAATGCAACCAGCGCGTGCCTTTTTTTCCTCTCTCCCTCTCTCTCTCTCTGCTACGGGGTGACGTATGGACTCGGGTCATTCAGAGGGCAGGCAGCTGCACGTACAGTTAACCCTTCGTTGTCTCGTCCAGGGACGAGACAACTCCTTTTGGCATGGTGACACCTAGTGGCCTTAACTCGTTACTGAATGAGTTTGGCTCCTTGGGAGTTAAGAGACGACTGCGATATGCCTTATGCCCAGTGCTATCATACGCTCTCTCCCTCTCTGCCCATGGAAGAGCAAATAGCGTGGTTGCTTAATGCTGGTTTTTGACATTATCGAAACGAAGCAGATAAAAGCGCCAAACTTTTTTTGAGTCTTCTTTAGGACCTAACGATGGATTTTAGCCTTGGGTACCAAACTTTATTTTGATGTTTACCCATAGAATTATCCATATCAAGTTGGGCTCCCATCGACTTTCTATACAGGAGGAAAATACCCAGAAAAGAATCTGCTTTAAGTAGGATGTGAGGGGTCTAACTAGGGGTTTGTCATGATTCTGAATCCATTGCAAGCATTTGTTTTGCAAAAAAACCTTTCCTTGGGCTAGAAATGGCCCCCAAAAACACCCAAAAAACTGTGAAAAATGATGACTCATCACTAAACCATCGTTTTGTGGGGCCATTTCTAGCCCAATGAAAGTTTTTTGTGCAAAACAAATGATTGCAATGGATTCAAGATCATGACAAACCCCGGCCTAGTTAGACCCCTCACAATCACATCCTACTTAATGCAGATTTCTTTCTGGGTATTTTCCTCCTGTATAGAGAGTCGATGGGAGCCCAACTTGATATGGATAATTCTATGGGTAAACATCAAAATAAAGTTTGGTACCCAAGGCTAAAATCCATTGTTACGTCCTAAAGAGGCCTCCAAAAAGGTTCGGCACTTTTGTCCGCTTCGTTTCGATAATTTTGTTAAGCCAACCCACTAAAAGAGGCAGTCCGACCTTGATTGCCTTGGAATAAAGTTATATTTGATACACAGATTATCACTCACACATTGCTGATAGAGAACTTAAAATTACAGCAATCCCTTGTGTTCTGGATTAATTCAACTGAATGGTCCGGTGTGGTTATAGAAAACACAGATCACATTATTTATTTGTCTTTCATTGATAAGCTTAGCTGGCAACTGCTGATAAAAACAACTTATTGACAAAAGGAATTAACAGTTACACTTTTGTGGATTACAGTAAAATGATAATCATAATCACTTTCACAATCACTTAATTCAGAAGTGCAGCGGTGTTCAACTCTGCATTGAGGCACCCATGCTTCATCGTACAAGGCCGTCGCACAAAAGTAGTGAAAACAGCAGATCTACAAGCACACAACGCCTCGCAGGGCGAGGCATTGTGTGCTTGCAGATCGGCTTGCAATACCTCTAAAATGACAAATTAAACATTGGCCAAATTGTTAAATATTAGAGGCAGAAATTGTGAAAATAACGCGAGGCGTTGTGAGCATGTAGATCGTCTATTTCGACTACATACGTAATAGAACCGGCGCGTTATACAAAATGTAATGCCCCAACTCTTAGTGCTCGTAGGGTGGGGGGGTCCCCAGTTAAAATATGATTATTTTGGAGGTCGCGGCCTGAAAAGGTTGCGAACCACTGGTATAATGTAGCGCTGCCGTACGATAGCCTTTAGGGGCAGCTAGCTGGCGCTGATGTGTGCATAATTAACAGGTAGTGCGGCGCGCAAGATAGGACCCCACCTCTCTTTGCCAGGAATAGCTGATCTACATTTAGTTTGGAAAGATGTCACCTGTATTGTAATGAGGCATGCTGAAAATAGAGACGCCAGGTTGAAAGTGGTTAAGTGCGTCTGTGGGTTTTATAAATATTTAACCAATTAAGTCTTAACAAGAGCGTCAGACTAAATAACTACAATGGATCCATTGGAACAAAGGTCCATTTCCTGAAAGGTAATGGTTTTGGACATACAAGGTTTATGCCCGACAACGATGATACTGTAATACAGCACTGCAGCTGGTTCCCAAACTGTGGGTCACGGACCAATTTCTATGGGCCACGACTCGAGGAAAAATCCCATTTTCTTTTCCTACATTTAAAATACATATATATATTTCATTTAATTACATTAAGAAGTAGTGAAAATAGCCGATCTTCAAGCTCACGGCACGTTGTGAACTTGTAGATCTGCTATTTTCACAAGTTTGGGTCCCGGGAAAAGTCTAATTTCTCTTTTGGGTCTTGAACTAAAAGGTTTGGGAACCACTGGCATACAGGTTTTTGATTGATTGATTGATTGATTGAAGAATTTATTAGAAGTTTGCAATAGAAAAAAGTACAGTTTCATGACAGTACAAATCACTGGTACAAGGTCAACTAAAAGGAGATCCTAGAAAGCCGAGGCTTATTTCCACAGGAACCACACTTTAAGTATCTCATATAACATTGAAAGACAGACGGATAGAACATAGTACTTTATCTAGGATAATATCAGTTTCAAAAGCATAACATCAAATAGGTCCAGTACGTGTACACAATATGTCGGAATGCAATCAAAAATACATTTTTCACACTTTTAGAGCATATTTGTAGTGATAATATGGCCATACCTAACACTGGATGCCAAAAAAAGTGAAAATTCAAGTATTTGTGTATTATAATGAAACAGTTAGAGACCAGCCCCTAAACAGAAACGTCTTGCGTGATGACGAACATAAAGAAAATTTATAATTCACGAAGTCAAGTCAGAATGACTGACAGGCATGTCTGTGTCAATAAACATCATCAACTTCAGCGACTCCCCACGAGCCGCTGGTTCGCGTGCCTCCCCCCCTTCAAGCTGCCTCCCCCACCTCCCTGTTCAAACTCGTTTTCTGTAGCTGCTGCCTTGTCAGTCTATAGTGCAATGCTGTGATACTGAGCGCCAATCCTCAGCCGTCTTTACATATTAATGTCTTCAAGGAGTTATGGCCTGCCTACTTTTTGACCGTCAAATCACATTCACCCAAGTGCTCTGTACCTCCTTTCTGGACCGTTTTAGGAGGAGTGAGTGGAAAACTTGGTTTCATTGGGTCTTTAACTCATCTACTGCTTATGACTAGTTTGACGAGTTATATTTATGGGTCCACTCTGCCTATGACGAATTTGAAAAAAAAAAAAAATGTTCCACCCCCATACAACCCCATCTTTCATACAGGGCAGCCATCTTTGTTTACATAACATGTAAAACATAATGGCTGCTATCTCAAGAATGAAAAAGAAAATAGACAACGCACATCGACTGGTGGGTGCTGGGCTAAAAAAATACTATGAAAAATGGATGGAGCCCGCACACCAGATAAGGTACAAAAAGACTTTCTTTATTTGGACAACGTTTCGATCTATTCAGATCTTCATCAGGTCATGATCATACACAAACACAAAATTTTAAATTCATTCTAAAATGAATGTATATATATATCTGTGATATGGCAGACCTATTGCCAGTGCACTCAGGGGAGATGTGTCACACCTGAGTTGACACAAGTGGGAGTGACTGACACAGGCCATTTCCTGATAAAACCACAGATCTGTTTGTGTATGATCATGACCTGATGAAGATCTGAATAGATCGAAACGTTGTCCAAATAAAGAAAGTCTTTTTGTACCTTATCTGGTGTGCGGGCTCCATCCATTTTTCATGCTATCTCAAGAATGCCTGAACGGATTTCCAATCGGATTTTTTTGTTTGAAAGCTGTGAACAGCCTGCACAAACATGGTGCATGATCTGTGCATGGGCGTGCATGATCTGTGCACTATAAATTACATGGAAGTCTATGGAGACTTCTGGCGGGGAAATCCCAAAGACGGCATATTCAAAATGGCAGTAGATGAGTTAAAGTAGAATGTGTGGCATTACCACCTATGTTTCCCTAAAAGAACTACAAACCCCTTCAGGAAAAAAAAAAAAACATTTAGAATATCTAATTCAAGTCACCCAGCCTCTCCTATCAGCCTCTCCTCCTACAGTAGTCTATCTCTTATCTACTGCTGCCTCATGTTTCCCCAAGTGAATAAAAATGATACACTGATGCAGTACATGATGAGGACAGAGGGAGCCCCAAACACAAAGAAAGACTGACGTAGCTGACACGTGGAAACCTTGTATGTCCAAAACAGCAACTTCACTTTTTTATATATATCGTCGTTGTCGGGTGAAAACCCTGTATGTCCAAAACTGTTTGTTTTGCATTTATCATTTTAAAAATGATTTAAACTAGTGAAAACAGCTGATCTACAAGCACACGCCTCGCAACGCGAGTCGTTGTGTGCTCGTAGATCTGCTGTTTTCACTAGTCTTGTGCGACGGCCTTGTATGATGAAGCAGGGCTTTACATGGTGAAAAAAAATACAAATTTGAAACTTGGAGATACGAGGTTTCTGCCCGACAGTGATAATATATAGGCACTGTATAGCCTACTGCAGGGGTCTCCAACGTTTTCAGGCCAAGGATCCCTTAGCTGGGAGAGAGATGAAGCAGCGACCCCCAGATTCCATATAGTTTCATCGTTAGACAGCACAATCATCAGTGTATTTTGGATTCATGCCAATTTGTGATCAGATATGTAACCACTTGAACCATCAATACTTAATAAATTTGACCTTCTGTACTTAAGTCTGCTTAAGGGGGTTAAAGTTTGGGTCCCGATCACTTACTATACAGGAAAGAGAAAAAAAAATCTTCTTTATGTAGCATGTGAGGGGTCTATCTAGGGGTTTTTCATGATTCTGAATCCATTGCAAGCATTTGTTTTGCACGAAAAACATTCCTCAGGCAAAAAAATGGACCCCATAAAAGTGTTAAAAGTGATGACTCATCACTAAACCATCACTACATCATAGTTTGTGGGTCACGAAAAAAAAACCCTAGTTAGACCCCTCACATGCTACTTAAAGTGTTAGTTCACCTATTTTTGACATAAAGCTGTGTGAACTACTTGCCATTAAAATAGTGTTTACAAATGTATTAATTCATTACCAGAGTCCCGTGGTCAGAGTTCTGGTCAGTTTTAGATGAATATAAAGCAGTTCCGGTGATTTGGCAGGGGCTCATGGCCCAATCATTAAAAATAGATGAATCCACAAAACTAGCGTCATTTGTATTGTTGACCTATTTCTACCAAATAGACCAACTTTCGTTCAACTTTGACCCCTCTGTCACATGGTACTATTTTTTGTGTCCAGTATCACTACGCAGCTGCAACGTATTTCCCCAAAACAAGGTGCTTTGCAGTCAGCTGATCAGAACGAAACCTCACTCTATATGGTAGAAATAGGCCAACAATACAAATGACGCTAGTTTTGTGGATTCATCTATTTTCAATGATTGGGCCACGCCAAATGGCCCCCACTCCATTGGAACTACTTAATATTCATTAGAAACTGACCAGAACTCTGACCACGGGACTCTGGTAATCAATTAATACATTTTTAACCACTGTTTTAATGGCAAGTATTTCACACAGCTTTATGTCAAAAATAGGTGAACAAACACTTTAAAGAATATTTTTTGGGGGGTCTTTTTTCCTGTATAGTAAGTGGAAGGGACCCAAACTTGAACCCCCTGAATTTACCTTGATCCACTAAGAATATTTTGGACAATTTTTAACATGTGTTTTGGATGACCGTAAGGATCATAAAAAACCTTGAACCATTACTATTGCAATTTCTTTTGGGTCATGCCCCTCTTTAGCTTAGATTGACTGGCCTAAGAGGAAAAGGAAGTGATGCCCACATTTCACACAAAGGCTCGAGTGGCCAGACGGTTGCCTCCGCGATTTGCAAATGCTCCCGGCATACAGTCTGGGAGACGGAAGTTCTAACCATGAGTGCGAGATGAAGCGGATGTGACGCAGCTGCTCCCTTGGTGCAGTAGCGATAACAAGTCTTACTGGAAGCGTTATGTCTTCTTTCAATATTTTTGGGGGGGTTATTTCAGAGAGTGTGACATGCGTCACGACAACCACACTTGCAATTCCCCAGAATGGCATCTTCCTAGTTTCTGTGTCGTCACTGCTTTTGTATCCTAATCCTACCGTTTTTCACCTGCCAGTGAGGAGCCCCCACCAGGAGGACGCAGAGCCTTCATCCTACTCCTCCCGCCCCACACTCCTTGCTGATGAGTGCCCCCCCCCAGCCTATAGGGATCTTGGATCACATGACTTCCTGGGATAGCAGCCTGCATTACAAACCATTGTGAACAATGGAGCGATGGTCCCAAAATATGAGTTCTATTCAACCAATTTCTTTTTACCAAATTGACAAATGGGCAGACGACAACATCAACATCCCCAAAATGATAAAATAGAAGGGCTACAGTAGATTGATTACATCCATGGTAACGATATTCAAGGTAAGTTAGGTTGCAACCTTACTGTGTACAAAGTACAAACACCATCATATTAACTATTTGTTGTTAGATTGTTCCTGATTAATATGCAAAAATCACGATACAGTAATATTAACTATATGACGGCAGAGCAAGCACTAGTCTGCACAGATACTGTAGCAAGTCTTTGTACAGAGTAACAGTGTAACCTAACTACCATGAATATTGTGGATGTACGCTTCTATTTAATCCTTTTGGGGATGTTGATGTTGTCATCTGCCCATTTGTCGCTTTGGTCAAAAGAAATTGGTTGAATAGAACTCATATTTTGGGACCATCGCTCCATTGTTCACAATGGTTTGTAATGCAGGCTGCTATCCCAGGAAGTCATGTGATCCAAGATGGCCACGGTGTGAATAAGGTCTATTACCAGTATCACCCTTCCTGGCTTCCCTCCCCCGAACACGAGCCAATTGTGTGTTTGTGTGTAGACGCACCGACAAAGTCAGTTAGTGGACAGGGACTTTACCAGTGCGCCACCCGAGCGTCAAAACAGTACCTTTTCAGAAAAGGGCAAAAAAGAACAGGTATTCCAATGGAACCAATGTAGTTATTAACAAGCTTCTTGTTAATATTAAAGCCACAAACTTTATCACTTTCACTTTAAGTTAAAAATAAATAAATAAAGTAGCAGATCTACTTTTATCTTGTGCGTCGGCTATGTTCGCTACTTTTGCTCACACTTTTTCACGACGCCGGGCATTTATTTAGGAGGATCAACATAAAAAGTTGAAAAATGGAGATACAAGGTTTCTGCCCTGCAGCAACACTATCTTAACCCTCAAAGACCTGCTTAAACTATTGAAA
The DNA here is from genome assembly GCF_963921795.1 of Nannobrachium achirus. Classification (NCBI taxonomy): domain Eukaryota; kingdom Metazoa; phylum Chordata; class Actinopteri; order Myctophiformes; family Myctophidae; genus Nannobrachium; species Nannobrachium achirus. The sequence continues at coordinate 62,288,768 of NC_137818.1, forward strand.
AATAGCAGATATACAAGCTCACAGCGCGGCACCGAGTGCCGCGCTGCGAGCTTGTAGATCTGCTATTTTTGAAAAATCGTGAAAATGTGTGCAAGTCTTTGAACATCTTTGACCCGACTTCTAAATCCTTCCTCCAAATCAGCTGTTCTAAAACTTTTCCATGTCAACGACCCCCAAAATTACAGGTATTTTGCCGCGGACCGCCATCTCCAAATATGTTGTTCCAGGGACCACCCAGAAGCAAATATTTGAGTTACAAATGTTTGCTTTTAAAAAGATATATTCAAAGACTTGCTAAAACAAATCAAGCTCGCAGCGCGCCACTCGGTGCCACCCTGTGAGCTTGTATATCTGCTATTTTACCACTTTTTGTGGTCACATGTTCAGATACTGGATTCTGATTGGCTTAAAACAGTGGTAAATCAGTCAACAACCTTGAGTTGGCTCATGGAAACCGCCCACTGTTGTGTTGCAGTTGTAACATTTCCAAGATACAACTGTGTTTTCTTTCATTTATATGGTAGAAGAGGTAGAAAAGCAATTTACCATTCGAGGGGCGTGGGTTGTTGGCTGATTTACCACTGTTTCAGGGTTGTTTGGCACTCGGCTTACTTTTATAGCTAAAGCATTAAATAATTCTAGGCCTTAACGGCTTAAACCCAAGGCATGAACTTCTACTATCAGCTCTAATCACTAAGCCATGAGACACACTGTCTCTGTCCCTGCAAACCGCTACAAGGACTCTCCTGATAAAATGATGCTAAGACGTTCAGAAACAAATCACTCCATGTCTACGGCTAATTTGCATATAAATGATGTTTCATGTCAACACGCGGGGGTTTCTTCTGGTTATTTGGGGGGGGGGGGGGGGGGGGGGGGGGGACTGCTGCAGCTGTGATGCGCCTCTCGTCTTGACTGAAACATTATAGCGCTCGTACGTCCTTCTCTTTTTGTGAATGGTCTTCTGGAGGTACAAGTAATGTAGTCTGCTGATGATGCTCTGCGAAAAGTTGAACAGAATTTTAAACTTTGGAAGTTTTGGACGCCGTCCAAGAAAAAAACAGACACCGACTGGCAGCATTCCATCTGAAGAGTGAAAAAAAAAAAAAAAAAGAAAAAAAAAACGCAAAGCACCACCACGTAATGTTAAGAAAAAAAAACTGGCATTTGGCACGCGTGACGGTAAACAATTACAAACCAGCGAGCTGAACATCTGACAGGTACTCGGCGTGCACGACCCACAGAGCCAGGGGCGTCACAAGGGCGGGGTGGGGGGGGGGCACTGAGTTACTAGGGCCCAAGGTGGAGGGAGCCTTGATTATGTTATAATTTAGCTATTTGAAGAATAGCAAATATACAAGCTCGCAGCGCGGCACCGAGTGCCGAGCTGCGAGCTTGTAGATCTGCTATTTTTGAAGTCTATTTTGGAAAATGCGTGCAAATCTTTGAATATATGTATTTTTTTAAGCGAACATTTATAACTCAAATTTTGCTTCTGGGGGGTGGGGAACATAGGTTTTTCGAAAAACCTTAGAAGGATTTGAAATAAGACTATTTTCACGATTTTTCAAAAATAGCAGATCTACAAGCTCGCAGCGCGGCACTCGGTGCCGCGCTGTGAGCTTGTGTATCTGCTATTTTTCAACAGTTAAAGCACAAAATGTGAGTGAATCCTTGTGCCCAGGGCCCAGAATTTGGTGCGACGCCCCTCTCGGTATGCACGACCCGCATACTGTAGCTGACTGACACTGAATGCAGAGTACCTGACAGTGTAATGGCAGTGAAAGGTAGCCCAGAGGGTCAGCAGCCACTCTAGTCAGACAGGAAGAACACTTGATGGTGCTTTTAAATGGCTTTTAAACCCATTCTGAGCCCCAGAAATTAACGGATTATAATGTCCAGAGTGCCTCTCACTGGCTCCATTAACGGCCATTATCTTATTTTGAAGGCCAGAAGTCCACAGCGTAAACACTTCCGGTCTGACGTCATCGCGTCCTTCACCGGAATCGATCATTGTTTATGTGGTGTCACGGCGGATAGGATCGATGCTTTTCAACATGTGTTTTATAAGCGAGCATCTATTGCCATCTTCGCTTCTAAAGTGTTGTTTTGAGATAATGGACTTTAAGATGAGATCCCCCGTCTGCCTCAATGTTATGGGATTACTATTTTGTGCTCGTGGATCCGTGACGATGATAAATCAGCGACGGAGATCGGCTCGAGACCTTCCGCCATTGTACACGGTAGGATAACCGCCGTTACAGTAATATATTACTTTTCGCGAGATATCTCGGGATTGGCACTCGAGATACTCGAGTACATTTCACGAGATATCTCGGGAATGGCACTAAATCGGTTAAGCACATTAGCCCCCAGCATCCCTATTTTGGTCATCATAGGCGAAATGAGACTATTTTCCAAGATTTTGAAAATAGCACATCGACAAGCAGGGACCAAATTCTGGGCCCTGGGTACACTGCGGGCCCCCCATGAACGTTCTTCATAGGGGGAGGGGGTTTAACCCATTTAGACTGGGAACGCTTTAACTATTAAAAAATAGCAGATATACAAGCTCACGGAAACAGCTTGTAGATCAGCTTGTGAGCTTGTAGATCTGCTATTTTTTGAAAAATCTTGAACATTTTTGCAAGTCTTGGAATATTTCAAATCCTTCAAAGGTTTTTTGAAAAAACTATGTTTCCATGTCAGTGGTGCTCAAACCTTTTCATGTGAAGGACCCCCAAAATGATATGTATATGGCCACGGACCCCCATCTCAAAATGTTTCGTTCAAGGGACCACCCAGAAGCAAAATTTGAGTTACAAATGTTCACTTAAAAATACATATATTCAAAGATTTGCACACATTTTCACGACTTTTCAAAAATAGCTAAAGTATGAAATAATGAAGGCCCCTCCACCTTGGGCCCTAGTAACTCAAGGTGGGCTCATAATAGCAAAATCAGTTTAACCACAATATCCGATTTTATACATTGGTTATTCAAAAATAGCTGATCTACAAGCTCATCACAGATCGACAAGTTGTGAACTTATAGATTATAGACTTTTGAAATATTTTGCAAAATCTAGGAAAGTTATTGAAAAAAAGAAAATCAGGATCAATTCTAAGAACAATTTCACACAAATCTTGACACGAAGAGGCTTGAGAAACACTGACCTATAAGGGAAGTTAACCCTCACACACTAAACCAAGGGTCTTCAACAGGGGGTCCGGGACCCCTAGGGGGTCCTCAGAGTTACTACAGGGGGTCCTCCAAATCTTTGTTTGATAGAAACTTTTTGTATTTGATATTAACCACTTGAACCCTATAGTGACCATATTCGGCAAAGAGTTTTGGGGTAGAGGGGGAAAAGAGCAGACTAAGTACAGAGTGAAAAGTCAAGTTTATTAAGTATTGACGGTTCAAGTGCTTAAATTTGAAAACGCAAATTGACATGAATCCAAAATACACTGATGATTGTGCTGTCAAACGATGAAACAGTATGGAATCTATATAAAGGTTGTGGGGGTCCCTGCTTCATCCCTCTCTCAACGAAGGGGTCCTTGGCCTGAAAACGTTGAAGACCCCTGCACTAAACCATCTGGGTCATCGCTCAGACAGTCGCGCAAATAGCGCCAAGCTAGCACGGCTCCGCTGTCCCGGTGTCCCTCCTACCTAAAACAAACTGCCTCTGGGGCCAGATGGCCACACACACACCCACATAAATATACAGGCCAGATCAAATGCGCTGAGTCGCATGCAAACACACACACACACACACGCACGCACGCACGCACGCACGCACACACAGGGGTGTCACACCAAACTCTGGGCCCTGGGTACACAATGATTCAATCACATTTTGTGCTTTAACTATTGAAAAAATAGCAGACCTACAAGCTCACAGCGCGGCACCGAGTAAATTTTGCTTCTGGGGGGGGGGGGGTCCCTAGAATTAACTATTTTGAGATGGGGGTCCGTGGCCAAATACATATAATTTTGGGGGTCCTTCACATTAAAACGTTTGAGCACCAGTGACATAGAAACATAGGTTTTTCAAAAAACCTCCACACACATTTTCACGATTTTTCAAAAATAGCAGATCTACAAGCTCGCAGCGCGGCAACCTGAAAAACCTATGTTTCTATGTCACTGGTGCTCAAACGTTTTAATGTGAAGGACCCCCAAAATGATATGTATTTGGCCACGGACCCCCATCTCAAAATAGTTAATTCTAGGGACCCCCCCCCCAGAAGCAAAATTTCAGTTACAAATGTTCGCTTAAAAAAATACATATATTCAAAGATTTGCACACATTTTCACGACTTTTCCAAAAATAGCAGATCTACAAGCTCGCAGCGCAGCACTCGGTGCCACGCTGTGAGCTTGTAGATCTGCTATTTTTCAATAGCTAAAGTATAAAATAATTAAGGACCCTCCACATTGGGCCCTACTGGTAACTCAGTCCCACTTCCCCCCCCCTCGTGACGACCCTGCACGCACACAAACGTGCACACACACACACGTGCGCGTGCACGGCACACGCACGCAAGTCCATGCGCCATGGCAGTGGACTGTGTCATCTGCTCCTCCAGAGCTGTGAACATACCGCGGCGGTGATCAAAGAGCAGGCCCCCACACGTAAACACGGCGAACGCGAGCTTCCCTCAACTCAGACTGACCTCCTCATCAAAGAGTTTGCAGGGAAGAGCGGTGGACACTCTCCCATCTCTCTCTCTCTTACACCATACCAACAACCAGAGGTGGAAAAAGTACTCACGTTTTGTAATTATGTAAATGTATCAATACCGCAATGTAGAAATACTCCGTTAGAAGTAAAAAGCCCGGGAACTCAAAATGTACTTGAGTGAAAGTATGAAAGTATTGGCTTCAAAATGTACTCAAAGTATGAAAAGAAAAAGTACGAAATGTTTGAAAATAGCTGAAACCAGCCCTTAAAGGAGTAGTTCACCCCTAAAATGATTTTTTTAATTTTTTTTATAATATTTTTTTGTATTTGTCACATTCCTAAGACAAAAAATTGATTATAGTATATGTACCTCCATTGATTCCGGATGGGGACCCGTATGCATTTGGGTCCCCATCCGGAATCAATGGGGGTACATTTATTATAATCAAATTATTGTCTTAGGAATGCGACAAAAAAACTAAACTATTATTGAACCCAAGTCTCCAATGGCGTGACTAATCAATAGAAAAAAAGTCATTTTGGGGGTGAACTACTCCTTTAACTAAAACCTGGATTTTTTTCATAGATATCCAGACATAATCCTATCTCTAAAAACATTTTATTCATAAAGCATCCATTTCTCTTGCGAGGACCAGAACACTTTGTCCTCATCATGTCTATATATTTCTACTATGTTCTACTATGCTTGTGGGGACATCTGGCCAGTACAGGGGCGTCACACCAAATTCTGGGCCCCGGGTACAAGGATTCACTGCGGGCCCCCCATGAATGTTAACTATTGAAAAATAGCAGATATACAAGCTCACAGCGCGGCACCGAGTGCCGCGCTGCGAGCTTGTAGATCTGCTATTTTTGAAAAATTGTGAAAATGTGTGCAAGAAACCCATGTTTCCATGTCAGTGATGCTCAAACTTTTTCATGTGAAGGACCCCCAAAATGATATGAATTTGGCCACGGACCCCCATCTCAAAATATTTAGTTCCAGGGACCCCGCTGGAAGCAAAATTTGAGTTACAAATGTTCGCTTAAAAAATACATATTCAAAGATTTGCACACATTTTCACGAGTTTTCCAAAAATAGCAGATCTACAAGCTCGCAGCGCGGCACTCGGTGCCGCGCTGTGAGCTTGTATATCTGCTATTTTTCAATAGCTAAAGTTACTAGGGCCCCTCCACCTTGGGCCCTAGTAACTCAGTCCCACTTTCCTACCCCTTGTGACACCCCTGCATCTGGCCCACACAACATTACCCATGGAGCGTTTTGCTGTTTCTATGTGTCATCTTTTCAGCACCCAAACCCAACCATTACCCTAACCCATGGTTCCCCAATTAGGTTTCCCCAAGGGCCCAATCATGTCTAGGGCACCAAGCCGAGGGCCACAACATTGCGTTGGGCGACGGTGGCGTTCCCTCGACTCCAGCGACAGTTCAGATATCGTCACTGTCGGGCAGAAACCTTGTATCTCCAAGTTTCAAATGTGTACGCTTTTTGGTAAAGCAAAGCCCTGCTTCATCATACAAGACCATTGCACAAAAGTGACAAAAGTAGTGAAAACAGCAGATCTACAAGCACACAACGCCTCGCAATGCACTAGTTTAGTACATTTTTTAGACGATAGATACAAAACAAACGGTTTTGGACATACAAGGTTTCCACCCGACAACGACAATATATTAGTGTTGTTGCTGCTCTTATACCACCATTATTACTGGGGTTGGTGTGGGCCAGACAGTAGCCTCCCGCGGGCCGCAAATGGCCCGCGGGCCGCCTATTGGGGAACCCTGCCCTAACCCTAACCTCCGTGGGGTGAGTCGCTAACCCTCTCGACGCTCCGTTGTCGAAATGATGGTCGTTCGAAAGAGCGAGATTTCCCCCATTAATCTTGGCCCTTGCAAGCGTACACGAGTACAAACACACAAGTGTAAATCAGGTTTAAATCTGCGTGTGTGTGAAGGTTCTACGTGTAAACGGACATGCGTCTGTGCGGCATTTTGAGCACATACATGCATGCAATCGTGTGTGTGTGTGTGTGTGTGTGTGTGTGGTGTGCATGTGTGCCTGTGTATGTATGCGTATGCACGTGTGCAGGGGTGTCGCACTCTGGGCCCTGGCGCCCTGGGTACAAGGATTCACCGCGGGCCCCCCATGAATGTTCTTCATAGGGGGAGGGTGTTTAACCCATTTAGACTGGGAACGCATTATTAAGCATTATTTTGTGCTTTAACTATTGAAAAATAGCAGATATACAAGCTCAAAGTGCGGCACAGAGTGCCGCGCTTGCGCAGCTTGTAGATCTGCTATTTTTTAAAAATTGTGTCCTTTTTTTGGTTGAAAGACCTATGTTTCTATGTCCATATTTCTATGGTGCTCAAACTTTTTCATGTGAAGGACCCCCCCAATGATATGTATTTGGCCACGGGCCCCCATCTCAAATGTTTGGTTCCAGGGACCCCCACAGAAGCAAAATTTGAGTTACAAATGTTCGCTTAAAAAAATACATATATTCAAAAGATTTGCACACACGACTTTTCAAAAATAGCAGATCTACAAGCTTGCAGCGCGGCACTCGGTGCTGCGCTGCGAGCTTGTAGATCTGCTATTTTTCAATAGTTAAAAGTATAAAATAATTCCAGGCCCCTCCACCTCCTTGGGCCCTAGTAATTCAGTCCCACTTTTCCCCCCCTTGTGACGCCCCAGCCCGTATGCGTGTGTGTGTGTGTGTGTATCTGCTGATCGGGTGTTATACGCGGGGATCCTCTGGATATACGAGGAGATGAAAGATGCGCGGTGAGGGCGGGGGGGAGTTCTGTTTGAATACGGAGCACACGGGGCCTCATCTTGGCATAACTTTGTGCACGGTGAAGTGAAACACATGTTTAAAACACCCCTCGAACAAAGTGCGATGCTTTTCCAGGTCCCTTTGTGCGGGGGTCTGCATTGCTGTGTGTGTGTGTGTGTGTGTGTGTGTGTGTGTGTGTGTGTGTGTGTCTGTGTGTGTGTGTGTGTGTGTGTACTTCTATTACTATACTTTTGAGGGCCAAATGTCCCCACAAGTATAGAGGATTAGGCATTGTGAAGAAAATAGTATAAAAAAAAGAAAAAAGTTGGGAGTCAACTATCAAATCAAATATTTAGGTTGGGGTCAGGTTTATGCCCGATTTATATTCTTTACATGAGTGGTTGAAAAGGTATTCACATATTTTACTTAAGTAAAAGTATCAATACTGCAATGTAGAAATACTCTGTTAGAAGTAAACGTCTGGAATTCAAAATGTACTGGAGTAAAAGTATGGAAGTATTGGAATCAACTTAAAGTACCAAAAGTAAATGTTTGAAAATAGCGATCTACAATCTCACAACTCGTCACAACTCGTTGTGAGCTGTGTAATCAGTGTATTCTGCCCCTAATCTTCAATCAATCAATCGCCCCTCAACAACAGCTGACCAGTACAGTAAGTAGTCATACAGTCAGGCTATACAGACGATTAATTTGATTATCATTAAAATATTAACTTGTTTTTTAAGATGATTCTTAAAGTGACAGTATAACCCTTTAGGTGACAGGCCCCCTTTAAGTAAAGGTACTTAGTTACTTTACACCACTGCTCAGCGTGTGTCGCAGTGTGACACATTCGGCTTATGGGTTTTAAAAAATGGCAAAAGGGATTGGCCCAAATAAAAATCAAATGTCCCGAAATGTGTTGGTTGGACACAGAAAACACTAACATGTTGTGCGTGTTTGCTTGAAGGATCTACCGCGTGTTAGGGCATTAACGACTTTGCAAGTCGACTCGACTCAGTAAAAAGTTGAGTTGACGTCATCACACACGACCCCCCAATTATTTTATACATTTTAAGTATATAGAGGGTATCTTCACATTTCTAAAGTGCCAATTTAAGGACGTTTAATACCTCTAAAATGACAAATTAAACATTGTCCAAATTGTCCAATAAATAGAGGCAGAAATTGTGAAAATAGCAGATCTACATGCTCACAACGCCTCGCATCGCGAGGCGTTGTGAGCATGTAGATCGGCTATTCTCACAATAGAACCATGTTATACCAAATGTAATTTAGCACTGAAATATTGGATCATTCCGTCCTTGACAACAAGCAATCTTACTGTTTGAATGCTGTACAGACAGATGCGCACATGGACCAAAAATAAGGATAGAAAAAAATACAAGAGATTTATCTTTTTTCAAATTCGACTTTCTCTGGTGGGAGTCGACTTGTGTAATGAAGACGACTCAGTTGACTTGTTGACTTTTTCGTTGATGCCCTAATCTACCGTGCGGCCGACGTGTCCTCACCTTGGCGTAGTCGAACATGCGCAGGTCGGTGTACATGCTGAGGGCTCGGGGGTGGCTGCCAGTGCGCTTGTAGAGCTTGGCCGCCTCGTGGAACTTGCCCTGGTAGGCGTTGACGTCTGCCAGGAACAGCTCATTGTTGGTCTCACCTCGCTTCTTCCTCTCCTGCAAGTCGGTCAACACCGCCGCACAAAAGGCAGAGCGAGCAGTCAGCGGGTGAAACGTATCGCGTGCACGCAGGCACGATGCAGTCACACACACACACGTACAGTACACGTACGAACGCACACACTCACGCACACACCAGTGTTGTTTTTGACAGCACATTTTGATTTCGTTTCAGTCATAGTCTTTTGAACAAAATGTCTTTCGAACAGTTTTAGTTTTAGTCTAATTTTAGTCGACTAAATATCATAAGATGTATTTTGGCAGGCCTTGATGGCATCGTAATGACTGATTTTGCACTTGGTTGTGTGCTGAAAATAGCCGATCTACAAAGCTCACAACACGTCGAAGCGTGACGCGTTGTGAGCTTGTAGATCGGTAATTTTCAGCACACAACACCTGAGAGCAACCAAACAAAAAATGACTGTCTTCTCCACTAGTGCCACCCTAACGTTTTAGTCTAGTTTTTATTTTGTTGATGAAATTGTCAATATATTTAGTCTTAGTTTTAGTCATCATAGTTTAGTTTTTATTTAGTTTTCGTCAGTGAAAAAAACATAGTCGTCAAACATTTTTCGTCATAGTTTTAGTCGACAAAATCAACACTGGCACACACACTCACACACTAGGGATGGGACGATAAGTGATATTATCGTTTATCGTGATTAAAAACACTCAACGATAATCCTATCGTGGAGATTTCATTTATCGTGATATCGTCCTCCGTCATGCACTGGGATCAATTCACCTTTTATTTGCCGAGCTGCATACCACCTTACCACCCTCTATAATTGGTAAAAAGGTACTTACCGGTATATATGTCACAGTTTTTTTTTAGTTTCAGTGAAATTGAGAACAGGAGCGCTCGTTGTGCGGCGGAACAAGCGGTCGCTTTGATCCACAACAACGACAACGACAACGTAGCGTCGGCAGGAATGATAGCGCCTCACCCCACGGAGGTTAGGGTTAGGGTTAGAGTTTGGCATAGTAAGCTAATGGCTAAACACAGCCGAGCTAGGCTAGTAGATAAACAAAGAAAGAGGTGTCGCAAACGAGTGACGTCAACGACTACACAAGTGAATGGCTGTTGTCGCCATCTCATGGTGAATACGCAGAATTACACAGGTGCGCTGATAAGAGACTATCAAGGTGAATTGATCCAGGTGGTGGTAGGGGTGTGTGGTGAACGACAAAACGAGCGCTCTTAACCCAATCTCACTGAGTTACCCAAACTGACTGTAACATATACATACTTAATACAGTTTTTTTCACTCTCTATCAAATGTCTTTGCCAAAAAATTTGCTGAAAAATTGTAGATCGGCTATTTTGGGGCAAATTTCCCGTCCCAGGATAATGGATGTTGGGGATATTTTGATCGCGATTTATTTGGTCACAATAATCGTGATATGAAATGTTCATATCGTCCCATCCCTACACACACACACACAGAGGAAATGACTGGCTCGCGGGGTGAGGTCCGCGTCACCTCTGAATCACCCTGCTGCTAAAAAACATTAATTCCACACATAACTGTGTTAGAAGAGAAAGACCTGAGAACAAAAGTAATTTTGGTCGAATTCAATGATCCTTTCTTTTCATATCAACTCATATCACAGAGCGAGAGTTTTATCAAAGAACCACTTTTCTTCCTTTTCGCCCCCGGGGCAAGTCTTATCTGGAGAAAAAATGAATTCCTCATGAAAATATAAAAAACACGTGAACGCGTCTGAATTCCCACTGTAAATGTATGATTGAGGCCTCCCCCGGGGGAGTTCAGCCTGGTTCACATGAAAACACTTCCCTCCCCTGAAAAATGTATGAATGAATGGGTGTGTGTGTGAGTGTGACAGGGGCGTCAATTGGGTATGGCAGGGGTAACCTCGCCTACCAGGCTTTCTGGGGGAAAGCCTGGTGTTCGTTCACTACAGGCCGTTTGGTTTCCGCCTAGAGTGCGGAAACCACTAGAAGAAGCGGCGTCGCTTTGATTTGGTTCCCCCCGTTTGTTTCCCCAATCCCTATTAAAATGCTCGAGTAGCCTAGTGTAGTCTTGCCAGTCGCTAAAAGTTGGACTAAAAGATGCATATACCAAACGAATTTTTCAAAAGCAAAACTACTCTGTATCAAGGAGTTTATTAGGTAGGCCCTAAAAGTATGTCCTTGAGCGCAGGGGAATATTTTGGGTTAAAACTGAATCCGGTTTGATCTTTCCGGCAAATTGTAGTTCATTGATTACTACAACATGACGTTTTGTGGTTTCCGCTCCAGACCGGTTACAAACCCGAAAAGTGAAGTGATCCCAGACTATGGCAGGGGTATGCAGCTGCCATACCCTGGGTCCAGGGGGGAAAATAAAAGTCACTCTCTTTGTCTATCTGTTCTGGTTATTATGTTGTTAAATTACAGTAAAATAACTACAAATGCTAAATTTAACAAAATTGTCACTTTTAAAAAAGGTATTATAATTGTATTCTCCCCATCTTGACAAGATGGTATATTCCCAGGTTCCGCAGGTCAGCTGCACAGGTGCAATTCATTATTGTTAATTAAAATAAATGTATCATGCCTGTTGCTAAGGTATGACAACATGACTGGTGTCTTGCACGTGCATGAAGGCGCGCGTGCAAGGCAACAGGCATGTTGCCATACCTTAGCTTTTTCTGAACTGACGCCACTGGCGTGTGAGTGTGTGTGTGTGTGTGTGTGTGTGTGTGTGTGTGTTTGTGTGTGTGTGTGTGTGTGTGTGTGCGCGCGCTAAGGAGCGAGTCAATCAGATACTCTCTCTTTTCTTTTTTCCGAGCCTTGAAAGGTGGGCCAGAGGAAAAGTCCAGTAATTAAAAGTATAATGGGCCTGCAGTACGTGTGTTAGGAGCAGTGCCCATATGCTTTTAACTCCGTGCTTCCCTTTGATAATGGCTACGGTCCAACCAACACTGGGCTGGCAATAAATCTTTTCTGTGCTCTGTTCTGATTACTGTTCTCGTTTTTTTTCTTTCCAAAGACAGATCATCTTGAACCTGGCTTTTATTCAACGGAGCATGCGTTATGTTTTTCCTCTCCGAGGGGCAAGCGTTTACCTCGATGCTGTTGATGAGTTCCAGGTAGCGCAGGTCTCTAACCCTAATAAAGGCCTGCAGAAATGGAAAAAAAACAAAACACAAAAAGTATTGTCATTGTCAAACGACCGCTTTGTCTACCCAGGACGGAGATGCGAGAGACTTGGAACGTCTTTTGTACCGGCTGCCCTTAAGCTGTACAATGAGACACACAATGGTCGATTGAGGAGGACTAGGACCTAGGATGACGGAACTATAGTTGTACTGAGTCTGACCTCTAAGGACCTTCCAGGGAGGGTGCTCATGTGCGTCTGGCTGTGACACCCTTTCTAGTTTCTTTTCAAGTTTTTATTTTTTTTTCGCACTGACTTTTTTTTGACACTGCACTATTAGGTTGTGTTAGTAGTTTTGGGTATTTTTGCTTGTGTTTGACATGACAGTGAGATACTTGTTGCACTAACTAGCATTGACTGCTATGGTCTGTTTTGATTTGGACACTGTACTATTTTGATAGTTGTGCTTAAGGACACTTTATGTATGTATATATTTATATATTATTTGTTCCCTCTCTTGATGTACCTTGCTCCTTACTGTACTCTGTTCTTGTTTTTCTTTTATCTTTTTCTTACTTCTCTGTAACTTTGTAAATAACCTGCTGTGCTGCCTCTGGGCAACTGATTTTCCCCCTTGGGATAATAAAGGTATCTATCTATCTATCTATCTATCTATCTATCTATCTATCTATCTATCATTTCCGTTCAACTCTTCTTTTGTTTCGTAATGCTCTTTTTACTGATCAAATGAACGTGGGGGAAGAGGAGATTTCACATCAGGCTGCTCCATCTAGTGATGGACAGGAAAATGGCACAAACTGTTTGCATGTTTACACTTAAACCTATCGCTGACTAACTCTCTGGCATCCACATTTTGTTTTCAAATACCAAAGGAATATCTTTTTTTGTCAGGGCTGTTATTCCAATCCCATGGACCAAGGGTCTTCAACAGGGGGTCCGGGACCCCTAGGGGGTGAGGCTGAGGCGTGTTGAGCTTGTAGATCGGCTATTTTTGGCAAAGAGCTTTGGTGTAGAGGGGAAAAAGAGCAGACTAAGTACAGAGTGAAAGGTCAAATTTATTAAGTATTGACGGTTCAAGTGGTTAAATATCTGAAAACACAAATTGACATGAATCCAAAATACACTGACAATTGTGCTGTCAAACGATGAAACCATATGGAATCTATGAACAGGTTGTGGGGGTCCCTGCTTCATCTCTCTCTCAACTAAGCCTTGGCCTGAAAACGTTGAAGACCCCTGCCATGGACAATTTATGTAACCTATCTCTTGAAGCTGCACTTTCTGCACCTTCGGTGAAAGTGTTTTAAGCACCCTAAATACTTGGTTGACTGGGGTCCTCCACAGGTCTCAAACTTGATCCCCTGCTTTTTTCCCCCTACACAAATCTCTTTGGAGTGTTGCAACGTGTTCTATTTCATCCCTGCTGACCGCCAGAGGCGGTGCTTAAAGCACTGAATATTCCCTTCGCGCATGCGCAGTTCGAGTATTAATATCAAAAAAGTCACTTGTGACCCGTGGATGACCCCACCGGGGGTATATCATCCGGGGATATCCAACGGATCATTTCCTCTTTTCTTCTCGCGCGCCGAGTTTCGTTTGCAAGCTCTGCATTGAGCTACAATATGCAGCAGTATACGATGCATTATTATGCAACCTACCTTGTTATTGAAGTCGCTAGTAGTTCCGTGGCCGTTTCGGTCGGGGCAGCGAGAGTTCGCCCTCCAGGAACTGCGACTTATTATCTCCTCTATGAGCGGAGTTTATTTCACGTGGACGCGAAAGCGTCCGATCTCTTTCCCAGATGACGAGGGTCTTAACTCTCCGGACAAGAGGTAGGTTACTGTTGTTAGCGTAATGTCCGCAAGATGAGGTTCAAATTACATTGTGTTTGTTTGTATAAGAGAATAAACTGCTCTGTTGCGAAAGGCTGCGGGCGCTGCCTCCCTCCAATACGAGACTCGTTTGCTGTGAACGGAACGTTAGCGCTCCGTTTCTACCATTATCAAGGATACAGACTATTATTACCTTCCTTGTTATAAGAACACGCTGTTTATAGCGAGTAGTTTCTTTTTTGTTCACTTTCTGGTTATATCACAGAGTTTAGCGGTGTGCAAACTCCTTTAGCCTTTTTCGCTAAACAGCTGGCTATGTGCTCCCTCTCCCCAGGATAGGGATGTGTTTATCTGTGGCACGCTTCTAAATAGCCTTGCTGATCATAAACTATAGCCGTTCCTGCTCACAGCATGACGGCCTACTTACTATGATTTTTTGGTAGACATTGTCTAATAGCTTTTGGCAGCGTTCAAGCTTGCTTCAAGCTTTCGTAAACAGCTATTTTGTATAGTTTGTCTTGTTATTAGCCAGCTGGTACAGCACCCGTCTCCTACGGTAGGAATAATTGCGGGGGGGGGGGGGGGGGGGAGCGTACGCGCTCCTCCCCCCACCATACAGGTTCTACAGTCTAGCTAATGTCGACATTCATGTCGACAATATAGTCTAGCAACCAGTGGCGTCCGCGCTCTGGGCTAGTTGGGACTGGTGTGTGTTGGCCGGTGCAGAGAAACCGGTGCCACCACAATGGAGAGCTCCCACTTTTGCACTCGTGTGGGGCTCCTCTCCAGCCGGATGCCGGCCATGACCTCTGCCCTGCGTACCAGGAAGAAAAGGTCTGGCTTCAACCATGATGGATTGGCTATTTGCTGAGTTGGCTTACATGAGGGCCGTTGCCCGCCAACCTGTTTACCTTTGGAGGATGTCGAAGTGCCTACTCCTCCAATGCCACAGCTGACTCCAGAGGATGATGTGATCTTCCTTGCAGCTTGAGCTACACACTTCCATGAATATAAGGAAGATGCATAGGCCTTAGAGCCTCCTCAGCTCAGAGCCATTGGCTGAGACATAGTACAGCTCCATGCGCATTATCATTCACATAGCCCTGGAATGCCAGCACCTAACCAGGCCAAGCACCGTCGCCAGGCGCAGGCCACCCTCCACTGCCTTTTCTGTTCCTCATGCCTGTACCCCTGTCAGCCATGAATGATTCAATAAGTGCTCGCCTGGGTTTGCAGGCCAGCTATCAAGCCTGTCATCACAGTCCGCATTGTGTTCCCCGAGGGAGCTGTGTGGCAGGGGGTTTGAATGCGAGGTGTTTGGGCAACTCCCTATAATACCTTATGCTTGCCCTCTTAACGTCTTTGCAAAGGGCAATGTGAATAATGACCCCATCACCTTCAGTGATGTGTCATTGGGGCATTGGGTTTATTTCCATGAACTCAGATTGATGATGCCCATCCTAGTTCAAACTCATCCCAGAGTGTGGCTTTTACAGTTAAGCCTGACTGGGGCACCTAGGAGAACTCTGTAGTCTCCCAGTGGAGCTGGAAGTAGGGTTTGGTTCAGCAGTGATGGAACTACCAAAGCGAACCATGCAGGCTAGGTAGACCAGGCGGCAGCTGAGGCTACTGGGCCAGCTGTCAGATACCTTTCCCATCTGCAGCTCAGATACTGGGCTGCTTACACCTTAGACGTGTTGGTGGTTGCCACCTCAAACGCCGGATATAAGCGTCAGTTCCGACACCGGCCCCCCACATCTGGCTGGGTCAAAAGAAGGCAGTCAGTGATCCGGCAAAAATCCTACATTGGACCAGGAGCAATCCGTCCTCCTGACAAAGGGTGCCATCGAGGCTGTAGACCCTCTGTCAGACAAGGAGGTTCTAATCTAGCCTGGTTTGGCCAGACTATATACTAATGCAGCTAACTAACTGCAGTATAGTATAGCGTCCCCACCTTGTTTTAACATGGGTGGATTGTTTAGCTGTGCTAGGCTAGTTCTAATCGACATACTTCCTTGAGTCTGTGGGGACCCAAGAGGTATATTAAGGTCATGTCATCTTATATGTTGACCACAGCAGATGATCTGCAAACTGATACCCACAGTTTCCGCTGCCTGTCAACACTGGCAGTTTCTGTGCTATGCCTATCAAGGTCACCACTGGAAGCTCAGGATGCTTCCTTTCGGGTTCTCCCTCTCCCAGAGGGTGTTCACAAGGTGTCTGGCAGCGGCGCTTGTGCCGCTGCCGTCTCAGGGTATGAGGGTCCCGTCGTACCTGGGCAACTGGCTAATCTACGTACCATCCCAGAATCAGGTGTCCAAGTTGCAGCACGTCACCCGTCCTGCATGGCCCATCTAGGGCTCAGTAAATAAGGGAAGATGTTGCCTAGAACATCTCTGACCATAACATTGATTTGTAACATCAATAACGCCTGTGGCCTTAAATGCCACTACTATAACAGCTAGCACCAGGTGGTGCATTTGGCTCTACAGTGCCTTCTGCCGTGCCTGAGAGGCGAGCACATTCTCATGCGGTCACGTAACACCATGACCGTGTATCGGGTAAATCGGTGCGGAACCAGGTCTGCACGATTAGCCTAAGGGCAATTTATCTACCGGGTGAGTAGAATCACCTCAAAAGCCCCAAGTGAAATGTACACATGCCCAGAGGCACTGCACATGCATTCTACTGCTTCCACTGATACGACCAGTGCTTAAGAGTTCTTCAGGAGGGTCATACCATTCGACTGGTGGCTCCCTTCTGGCCAGGGAGGACTGTTTCCCTGGCTGCACAGACTAAGTCACAGCCATAGCACCTCCGGGACAGGAGAGGTCTCCTCTCGACTAGGAGGTCGGGTCTGGCATCCCAATCCTCAACCCCTCCAACTGAACCGCTGCGGGGCAGCTATGCGGATTCAGGCAGGCATACCGTCCTGAATGCTAGATGGCCGGGGCCATCCACCAGGTTACAGTAGGATAACAGATGGAGCTGTTTCCAACTGGTGTATGGGTCAGAGTGATGACCCTGTGCGTTACTCTGTGCCTACTTTGCTGGAGTTTCACCAGTCCCTCCTAGACTGGGGCCACTCTCCGTCTACTCTAAAATTTTGCATAGCAGCAAGATCATGTAGACATGGTAGAATCAACAATGGCACAGCCATAGTGGGGAACAACAGTCAAGTGTCCCTTTTCCCGGAGGGGGCTCTGAGGTTGTATCCTTCAAGAGCCTTGAGGACTTCCATCATGGGATCTTCCCATGGTACGGGACACCCTTTGCGGACCTCCCTTTCAAGCCCTTGACACAGGCAGTCTAGGTTGGGGTCATGTGAGAAGGCATTCATCCTGCCCATTACCTCAACAGACGTGTCGGTGAGCTACACGCGCTGCCTGTCAGTGACTCTTGTCTGAAGTAGAACTCAGACAGCTGAGGTGTCGCTATGTGGCCGAACACAGCGTTCCTCCTTAATGGTGCTGTCTCAGTCGCACCTCAACCAGCCTGTAAGGCTTGCCCAGCTTAACCTCCACCACGAGAGTGGGTGGACAAGCTGGAACTGTTGTGCCCAGTGTGGGCCCATAGAGCTTATGTTAGCCCTGCCACATGCTTTCGGCGGCCATAACAGCTCTTCCGTGGCTATGATGGCCCAGATATTCCACAGACAGCGCCTGCCCCATTTTTAATTGTGGGTGCCATCAGCCACACCTACAAGGTGAGTAATCGTCCCCTGCTATCTGGTATAGGGTGCCACTCTAATGATAGTGCCCCCACATCATGGGCTACCTGAGAGTAGTACCCCTGGAAGATATTGGTGCCACTGCCTCATGGGAGTCATCGGCACGTTCTCCAAGTTCTATTGGGTGATTGTTGCCACTCCCTATCCATTGGGGGTGGTTCTATTCCCAGAATCCTCCGATTCTGCTCTTTGAGGGTTGTAATCAGGATTCCTCGTGACTTTGTTGGTATACGTCATTCAGTGCTTTAAGCACCGCCTCTGGCGGTCAGCAGGGATGAAATAGAACGAAAGTTACGTATGTAACTACGGTTCTATGAATCCCGAATGACCGCCAGAGCACTGGGTCACTCAGAATCCTCGTGGTCTCACGAGAAGATTCTGTAGGAAATGATCCGTTGGATATCCCCGGATGATATACCCCCGGTGGGGTCATCCACGGGTCACAAGTGACTTTTTTGATATTAATACTCGAACTGCGCATGCGCGAAGGGAATATTCAGTGCTTTAAGCACCGCCTCTGGCGGTCATTCGGGATTCATTGAACCGTAGTTACATACGTAACTTTCGTTATATGCTTATAGATCAGCTATTTTTGCGGAATGTTACCTGAATAGGTTCATGTTCGTGCATCCTCCTCTTGGTGTGAGCTACTGTCACACAGTGTTGGGGAAGTTAAAGTTACATCTAACTGAGTTACGTAACTAAGTTACATTTTGCTGTAACTTGCTGGTAACTGAGTTACATTCATATTTCTGTAACTTGTCAAGTAACTGAGATACTTTTTGGGTCATTTTTGGCTCAAGTTACAAGTTACAAGAAGTTGCAAGCAAAGTTACACTTTACATTTAAGTTTTGTGAAGATTGAAAATCAAAATTAATGTCAGATCATAATTTTCTTTTCTTTTTTTAACTTTATTTTAGGAACACAGACATTTACTAAAGAAAATGTCAACCTTTTTGAAATAAAACATAAAACTCGGTTGAGAGGCGTATTTCTGCTTTTTTTTGTAGAATATTATTTAGTTTCATGTACACCAAATCATTCTCAATTTAACGCTGAAAAAAATAAATAACTCAAGTTACTCAAGTTACTTTTCCTATGTAACTTTAAGTTATATTTCTCCAGGGGTATAACTTTAAATTGATCAAGTTACTGCCATGGTGAGTTACTTGTAACTGCACAAGTTACGCTTTCAAAGTAACTTCCCAACACTGCTGTCACGTTAATGTAAATTAGATCATCTTAGAAGCATCGAAGAGTATTAAAAACTGGATTATGGACTACATGACGACTGAATTCCCATGTCCCGCTTCTGAATGCTGCTAAATCACTTTTTACAGTAATTTGATTATCGTTTGAAGTTTATTTTTTCCATGAACTTTCATGTTGCCGTTTTATGTTGTCCTTTCTTTTATGTGCTGCCATCTTGGCCACTAAAATAGATTCTGAGTCACAATGGAACTACTTCTGGATACTCTCTCAAGACAGAATGTTGGCTCACGCAGTTTTCAAATGTTTCAGCAGTCCTCGCATTGGAAACATAGAAAATGAGTAGAAAATAAGGAGGATGTTCCACCTACCCCTCGCTTCCATTTACAACTTTGCAGTCATGTAAATAACTTAAGTACCGTTGTTCCCTATTGAGCTTGGCACATTTCCTGGGGCAAGCTGCCCAGATCAAACATGTCACACGTGTCTTCTTATTTTTTTCATACTAAACAGGGGCGTCAATTGGGTATGGCAGGGGTATGCAGCTGCCATACCCTGGGTCCAGGGGGGAAAATAAAAGTTACTTTTAAATATAAATCCATCAATGTCTCTTTGTCTATCTGTTCTGGTTATTATGTTGTTAAATTACAGTAAAATAACTACAAATGCAAAATTTTACAAAAATGGTCACTTTAACAAGGTATTATAATTTATTCTCCACACTTCTCCACGCTAATTCCCAGGTTCCGCAGGTCAGCTAAACAGGTGCAATGCATTATTGTTAATTGTGGCACGTTTACTAACATGCCACGTTTGGCTGCACTCGAACAACCGTTCCAGGCTGCCATATCCAGCCCAAGAAACCGTAGAAACGGGGGGGGGAAATAGAATGTACTTCTTAAAATAAATGTATCATGCCTGTTGCTAAGGTATGGCAAAATGACTGGTGTCAAGACACCAGTCATGTCAAGACACCAGTTATGTTGCCATACCTTAGCTTTTTCTGAACTGACGCCACTGACTCTAAAAAAAAAGCCTGCAATGTAGTGCATTAATTTGAAACTAAATTGCAGTGCACGTCATGGGGTGATCACTGCTTGCCTCCTGTGAATTGTTTTATTTTTATTTTTGTTTATTTTCTGTTTATTTCGTGTGAGGTTAGCAGACAAAGTGACATGAGAGAGATGAAAAAACCTGGGTGGAATATGCCAATCTCAACAGGAAACAACGGACTGTTAATCAAATGAGTCCAAAACTACCTGGCTGCTTACCAGAAATGGACATTAAAAAATACATTTTAAAATGTATTTTCTGTAACTGACAAACTGATGACAGCTTCCTGTCACAGCTTTTGTAAGGCATATTTACAGACTCAGGATTCAAAGATTGTGGAAGAGTCGTCTGGTTGAGAGACGATGAGAAAGAAATGTTAACCCATTTTAGCCTAGAATTATTGAATGCTTTAACCAGTGAAAAATAGCAGATATACAAGCTCACAGCCGCGCTGCGAGCTTGTAGATCTGCTATTTTTGAAAAAGTCGTGAAAATGTGTGCAAATCTAAATATTTTGAGATGGGGGTCCGTGGCCAAATACATATCATTTTGGGAGTCCTTCACATGAAAAGGTTTGAGAACCACTGACATGGTAGTCTCTTAAGAACAGACTAACTGAGCTCCAGTTAAGTGAAAAGGACCTTTTCTTTGACGATGGCCAGCCAGATTACTGACATAGAAACATAGGTTTTTCAAAAAACCTTAGAATGATTCAAAAGCCACTTATAGAATCAGGTCAAAATTTAAATGTTCACAGTTCTTCAAAAATAGCAAATCTACAAGCTTGCAGTGCGGCACTCGGTGCCGCACTGTGAGCTTGTATATCTGCTATTTTTCAATAGTTAAAGCATAAAATAATGATACACAATAATGTGTACCCGTTCTGAATGGGTTTTAATGGCACAAACTGATCTTCAATAGAACTGGCCTTCTTTGCAGTGTCAAAATCCAGTCCCTCGAGTGCCTCCGTGGCGAGGTCCCTCCAGTCGTTGTCTGTCACCCCCAGACAGGCGATCTGGTAAGCCTCCTTAAACATCTTCTTCTCCAGATACTGGTACATCGGCGCAGACTGAACAAAGCAAAAGAAAATGTACAAAAGTGAATTTCACTTCAATGTGCCTGCACACAAGATGTAAGAATTTAAAGAACCTTGAAATAAGACTGAGCGACAGTGGTAACTCTGCATTCTCAAAGCTGAAATAAACTGGTCAGTAGATAAACAGGTTATGCCCAGTATTTTGATATAATTGATCTATTTGATGTACTGTTCTGTGTGTTGTGTAGTAATAATTGCCAAAAGGAAAACACACATGTTTAAACTATAAAGTATATAGATAATAGACAACGGCCACACTGACACAGACAGACATGTGCAATGGGATACAATAGGTCAGTGTTTCTCAAATGGGGGTACGTGTACCCCTAGGGGTATGTGGAGGTACTGCAGGGGGTACTGGACCCCGATGCCGGTATCGGACATCGGTCATTATCTCTCCGATGTATCGGTAATTTTTATAAGTAATATTAGACCACCATTTGATGGCATTTAGCTACTCAGACCCAAAATTTAGAATATATTGTCGTTGCCCATAAGGATCCATTGGGTTTCATTTTACACTCATGAGTTAAAGATCTTATAAAGGGTCCATATGGTTACCAAATCTCCATCATTTTTGCTGGGGACCACCTGGAAACCCCTCAAGGACCACTGGTGGTCCCCTGATCATTAGTAAAAAAAAGGGGGAAAACATTTTTTTGAAGGTAAGAAGTTTTTGAAATTTAGGCTATTTATTATTATTTTATATTATTACAAAACATCGGTTAAACATCGGCAATCGGTGGTCTAGCACCCACCATCGGCAAACATCGGCATCGGTCAAAAAATATGGCATCGGTCGAGCTCTAGTTTTATGAGCAAAATGTTGTTGTCAGGTAAAGGGCATACTTGGATTGCACGCGTTCCGTCTACAAATCAGAGAGGCAACGTGCTGCCGCCAAATTACCTGAGGAACCTCTACAGCCGACATGGAGTAGACGTGGAGACAGAAGATCTTGGAGCCGTTGTAACCCACCACGAAGCCCTGCATCTTCTGCTGGTGCACGGGGAAGTTACTGGCCTTGATGTTAAGGTAGCCGTTACCCGAGAAGCACAGCATGTCCTCACACTGGGTGTTCCACGCCACGCTGTTGGCGTTGGGCTCCTGGGGACGAGAGGAACAAGAGGACGTGAAAGGGCATTCACGAATAGTGATTTTTAGTATTCGAATTATTCGACCTCAAAGTATTCGAATAGTCGAATATTCAACAGGACTGGCCAAACTGTCAAATACTAACTCATACTCTGCAATCCTCGTCGAAACCGGAGATTTCCCGCTGTACCACTCTGCGATGCCCGTCGTTCCCGGAAATTTAATTAGCTTTAATCATTATGAAACGATTAAAAGTATGATCGCTGTATATATCCGTTTCGGAGACTTTAGGCCCGCCCCCTAACTGTATCCAGTCGTATTTCCTGTTTAGACTGGATCTAGGTTTCCATATCCGGTCTGACGTCAAATCGTAGCTCCCGGCCCATAGGGTTTCCTTGTAAACAAACGAAGGAGCTGCACGGACATAGAATGTTTTTTTTTTTCACACGTTTTTTTATTTATTTTGTAGCTGTTTGATTCCTCTACCCGCCTGGCATATGATCTGCGCACATATCGTCTGCTATGTGCGCGAACGTGTCCACGTGTTACCATAGCGCACACCGCACAGCTGGCTTTTTTCAATGTTTTTTCATGTAAACACTGGCGGATAAGCAGGGATACAGCGTGGCAACGGATATGTCTATTTCAATGGGGTTTTTTTTATTCGAAAGCTGTCACCGAGTCTACACGTCTACTAGATGAGTCGCGCACAGATTGTGCACGATGCGTGCGCGTGCCCACGCTAAAAGGTAAGGACAATTTGGCAGCTGCTTACTACAGCTATGTTTAAAATGGCAGCAAAATTGTTAAGTAAGCAAGAGGCGAACGCGAGGCGTTGTGAGCATGTAGATCTGCTATTTTCACAATATTTATCTGCGGAACCGAGTCACATTAAATGTAATACCTACACGTCCAAGTGCTTGTCAGGGTGGGGGTCTCCAG
The DNA here is from genome assembly GCF_963921795.1 of Nannobrachium achirus. Taxonomy (NCBI): domain Eukaryota; kingdom Metazoa; phylum Chordata; class Actinopteri; order Myctophiformes; family Myctophidae; genus Nannobrachium; species Nannobrachium achirus. Next base: position 62,312,041 of record NC_137818.1, read on the forward strand.
TTCAAATATGCTTATTTTGGGGGTCATGGCCTAAAAAGGCTTGAGAACCCCTGGTATCCACCTGTTTCCGCGAGAATTTACTGTAGCATTATTTGCGTGACACTTCCGCGGTTGCATCTCACGTCGCGTCGCAGATGCAACCGTTGTGAGCTTGTAGATCACTCTCGGCTGCGGCGCCGGAAGCCGCCTGAACAATCTGCGCAATGCATGATGGGATGTTGGAAAGTTGTGGATAGAGCATTAACAAATTCATCCACCGGGGGCATTGACAACTCATTTTTATGACTTCCTATCTAGCCAAGCTTTATAAAATATATTTTTTTTAAAGAGAAAAATAACGTCGAATAGTGACTTTGATATTCGAATATTCGAATATTTGGTGAAAGCCCTAGGACGTGACTGTCCTGCCACCCGATCCTCTCCTTAGAAAACAACTTTAAACTTTAGAAAGCCTGCAGCTTGCTAAAAGCCAAAATGTGTTTTGAATTCCAACACTTGGCAAAAACAGTGCAAATCTCTCTGCTCTCTCCCTGTTGAAAACAGGAACATAAATAAGTAATTGCTACAAAGTGAAGTTCCCAGTAGACGCATTATTTTACAATGATGAAGAATCTCAACACCTCCCCTTGTCTAATGCTACTACATCTGTTTATTCAACTGTAACACTTAAAGGGGTACTGTCACCTAAAGGGGTACTGTCACTTTAAAAAGTCATCTTAAAATATGAGTTAATATTTTTATGTCATTGTGGGAATGCGCAATTATAAGCCAATCAAATTAATAGACTGTACTTAGACTACTTACTGTACTGGTCAGCTGTTGTCGGGGAGCGAGGGGCAGATTACACTGTGACATGAGTTTCAGACTATTTCAGACAGTTTTCAGAGAGACCACGTGACCTACTGTATCATACTACCAGTAAGACTCCCTAATCGGGAGATAAGCGACCGTTGGTCGCTTATCTCCTGTCACACTGCTGACATCAGTATGACATCACACTGCTGACATCAGTATGACATCACACCGTACACAAATGACCCTTATATAAGACCGGCATTATCTACCGACAGATTAGATGCAAGCAGGATCTCGACTCTGACACAACTCATCGGCTCATAAGCTGGTTCTCCCTCCATATATGGAGATAACCGACGAATCTCACTAAGTCTGACCTCACAAGCCCCATATTTGGACACGGACAACATATAACTCCATATATAGAGACATAGCTGCTGACATCAGTATGACATCACACTGCTGACATCAGTATGACATCACACCGTACACAAATGACCCTTATATAAGACCGGCATTATCTACCGACAGATTAGATGCAAGCAGGATCTCGACTCTGACACAACTCATCGGCTCATAAGCTGGTTCTCCCTCCATATATGGAGATAACCGACGAATCTCACTAAGTAGATAATGCCGGTCTTATATAAGGGTCATTTGTGTACGGTGTGATGTCATACTGATTTTGTGTACGGTGTGATGTCATACTGATGTCAGCAGTGTGATGTCATACTGATGCGGAGATATGAGCAGGGCAAAGGTGTGACGTGTGACGTGTGACTGACGGACGGACGGACGGCCGGTGGAGGTTTTGATACTAAACTGCGACCTAACGGTCGCAATAATTTCGGGGCGTGTGAGCGGGCCTTTAAGTAGTCCAAACCTACACCATTGGTTCTCAAAGTGGGGTCCGGGGACCCCCAGGGGTCCTTGAGAGAGTTCCAGGGGGGCCCCAGCTAAATGATAGTTAGGAACCAAATGGACTTTTATGGGTCCGTACAAATGGAACCAAATTGACCCGTCAGTACACTCTCTGAGTTAAATTAAAGGTGATACACCATGAAATTTCACTTTTCCTATTTTAAAACCTTTTTTGGGGGTCCCACTAGCACCTTCTATCCTCACAAAGTCCCATTTCTGTGTCTTTCTCTGGTTTTGAGAAGGCGAAGGTTAAAAGTATCCCACGGGTTCTACAGGCTATCCAGATTTGCTGCCGATTGTGACGTCATCTGCCGATTGTGACGTCATCATCACAAAAAAAAATCATTATTTTTTTTTTAAAATCATTTTTTTTTTTTTCAAAAAGATTTTTGGGGGGGGGGTATCACCTTTAACATTGATTTTACAATATAAATTGGGGTCCCAGATATAGAAATGCCATTAAATGGGGGTCCGCGGGCAAATAAATGTCATTTTGACATGAATAATTTTGAGAACCACTGACCTACACTACACACAAGTAGAAGTTGTGCTCCCTGCTTGCTAACCTGAAAGAGCAGTTCCTTGGTGTTGATGTCGTAGACCAGACAGGTGTTGTGTTCGTCCACCACGGCCAGTTTGTTCCGGGAGGCGCTCATGTCCAGGCAGCGCACCGACGTGGTCAACTTCAGCAGAGTGATCGCAAACGGGTTATCGATGAAGATCTTCAAGATCTGCCGGGGAGAATGAAACGAGAGTTGACACAGAGTCAGGACAAATTACTGATGAAAATTGAAGACTCAATTTGATCAGACACAAAAAGATACAAGATAAAAGAAAAAGTCAGATGCGTTGTGTGACTTGAAGCGCAATTCTTAGATTCAACCCAAGATTTGCATTTGTTACACAAGAGTTACACACTTCGTCGTTGTCGGGTGAAAACCTTCTATGTCCAAAACCGTTCGTTTTGCATTTAGCATTTAAAAATGTTTTAAACTAGTGAAAACAGCAGATCTACAAGCACACAACGCCTCGCACCGCAAGGCGTTGTGTGCTTGTAGATCGGCTGTTTTCACTACTTTTGTGCGACGGCATTGTATGATGAAGCAGGGCTTTACTTTGCGAAAGAACGTACACATTTGAAACTTGGAGATACGAGGTTTCCACCCGACAACGGCGATTTATTTGGTCTCGGCTCATAACATTGTAGCAGCAATAACTACCATGACATCAGCTATAATAATAACATTAACAAAGGAAAAGTAATGAATACAAATTAAGAATCAAGTGGTAGGCTAAGAACAGTTAAGTACTGAACATTCATCAGAGCACTCTTTTTTTAAACCCAGTCTCATGGCAGCACATTATGCACACACCTGCATATCGTCACTGTCGGGCAGAAACCTCGTATTTCCAAGTTTCAAATTTGTAAGTTTTTTCGCAAAGTAAAGCCCTGCATCATCATACAAGGCCGTCGCACAAAAGTAGTGAAAACAGCAGATCTACAAGCACACAACGCCTCGCAGTGCGAGGCGTTGTGTGCTTGTAGGTTGGCTGTTTTCACTAGTTTAAATCATTTTTAAAATGATAAATAGAAAAAACAAACGGTTTTGGACATACAAGGTTTCCACACGGCAATGACGATATGATGCTGATGCTTCTAAATAACATGCATACAGTACACCTACATATGATGCTAATGTTTCTAAAAAAAATACATACCGGTATCCAAACATCATGTACTCTATACAGCATTGGTTCCCAAACAGAGGGCCATTTGTGGGTCGCAGACACATTTTTATGGGTCCTTTTTTTTCCTACTTGTTTTTCTTATTATTTCAAAACATTTTTCCTAAAAAGCTAAGATTTCCATGAATAAAAGAAAAAATTCCATGATTTTTATAAGTACGTTCATTAATAAATAAAAGAAAAACCTAAGAAATTCAAATAAATTAGAAAACAAACATGTAAGAAGTAGCGAAAACGCGTCACGTTTTGAGCTTGTAGATGACGGGACCATTTGGTTCCATTTGTACACTCTCTTAGTTAAATTAACATTGATTATACAATATAAATTGGGGTCCCAGAGATAGAAATGCCATTAAATGGGGGTCGACGGTAGGGATGGGTATCGTCTGCGATATTTTTAATGGTATCGATTGCATGATGTCGATATCGGGTATCGGTTCACCTAAAAACGAACGTTACCTCGTTTCGATACTCTGGAAGGCACCCCTGGCCGGTCACATCTGTAACAGTTGGGCTACTGAGAGTTTAATGACTGCTTTAGTAGGCTACACTCGTTACTGTGGAAAATAGCCGACAATAGCCTATAATGTTTATTATTATGATGATTATCCAACGTCTATACTCTCCGCTCTGCCACACTGTGTGATCATCATCATCACCTGCTGCGGTAGAGCAGTTAAACTTAAATAAAAAGTATCGAAAATGGTATCGAAAAGGGTAACGTATCGATTCCCAGGTATCGAAAAAGGTATCGTATCGATTCAAAGGTGAACGATACCCATCCCTAGTCCGCGGGCTAATAATGGTCATTTTGGTGGTCCTTGACATGAATCATTTTGAGAACCACTGACCTACACTACGCACAAGTAGATCATAGAAGTTCTTATTAATCTCTTCTCATGGGATACTCCAGAATGATAGCGCACGCACTCTCTCACACAGACACACACACACACACACACACACACACACACACACACACACACACACACACACACACACACACACACACACACACACACACACACACACACACACACACACACTTCTTTTTTTTATACCTGTAAACGATGATACGATGTTGTGACAAATAAAACAGATTCTTGGAGGTGTTGAAGGCAGTGGCGTCAGTTCAGAAAAAAGCTAAGGTATGGCAACACGACGGTTTCTTGGGCTGGATATGGCAGCCTGGAACGGTTGTTCAAGCGCAGCTAAACTTGCCATGTTAGTAAACATGCCACAATTAACAACAATGTGTTGCACCTGTGCAGCTGACCTGCGGAACCTGGGAATATAACATTTTGTCAAGATGGGGAGAATACAAGTGTGGAGAATACCAAGTCAATACCTTGTAAAATTTTGCTATTTGTAGTTATTTTACTGTAATTCAACAACATAATAACCAGCACAGATAGACAAAGAGACATTCATGGATTTATATTTAAAGGACAACTTTGTTTTTTTACAACAAGGGTTCATATTTTAGATTGTAATTTGAGAAAAGAAAAAGTGAGTGTTAAAATGTTTTCATTTGCTTCGTTCTATTGTTTTATTGCGTTTACCATGCTAAAATGTGGGGCATGCGTACGCATGGGGGCATGCGTACAAGTGGCTAAATATGTCATTTGAGACACAATAAGCCAGCAGTTTCTTTATTGCTATTTACAGTAACAAGTCACATCCAACCATGAAAGGTTGCGTTGTATCTTGGGAATGGGCTTATTCTGTGTAAAATGACATATTTAGCCACTTGTACGCATGCCCCCAACCACTGAAATAAGAATCTCTAAAACAATAGAAAGAACTAAATATAATCAATTTAACACTCATCTTTTATATTATTCTTTAATTACAATCTAAAATATGAACCCTTGTTGTAAAGAACTAAAGTTGTCCTTTAAAAGTAACTTTCATGTTCCCCCCTGGACCCAGGGTATGGCAGCTGCATACCCCTGCCATACCTAATTGACGCCCCTGGTTGAAGGCGCTCCATGGGGCTTAGAATAATTATAACAAATAAATAAATAAAATGTTCTTCACGACACTTACCGCCCCATTCTTCAGTCCTACCAGCAGGCCCTCCCTGCCCGGCGGGCCACCGATGACTTTGATGTAGCGAATCAGAGACTCCATCAGCCATTCCTTCTCCTTGACACTGGTGAAGGACAGACACTGGAGCCTCTTCTCCTACGGAGCGGTACAGGGAGAGAGCAGGTGACACACTGGTGAAGGACAAACACTTAAGTAGGGCCCGACCGATAGATCGCAGTGGCCGATGTATCGGTCATTATTTGACCTTTTATGACGATATTAGATCGGATATTGCCGAAAATGCAGCCGATGTGTACCGATTTGTAACCACTTTCAACCTGGTGGCCATATTTTCTGGGTTATTATATACTGTTGTTCCCTATTGAGCTTGGCACATTTCCTGGGGCAAGCTGCCCAGATGTCAAACGTGTCTTCTTATTTTTTCACTCTCAGAAAACGCCTGCAATGGAGTGCATTTGAAACCACATTGCAGTGAACATCACATCACTGCTTGCCTCCTGTGAATTGTTTTATTTTTATTTTTGTTTATTTTCTGTTTATTTCGTTGCTGAGTGAGGTCAGCAGACAAAGTGACGTGAGTGAGATGAAAAAAACCTGGGTGAAATGTGCTAATCTCAACAGGAAACAACGGTAGGCAAATGTTTTCAAAGGTTTAAATAGCTCACAAGACATTGAGTTGTGAGCTTTTTTTATTAGAGCTTAAATGGTTGAATAAAAAATATATATTTAAAAAATAAATTGACTAGTGCTAATTGCTCCTACATCTGTCTTTGTCTGTATGTACATACTGTCCCGTGTCTGTATGTATGTCCCGCCTCATCCCACATTGGCCAAGCATTCGCGGGGCGCTTAATGAAATGAACTCATAAATAGCACCGCACAGCTCACTTCACACTGGTGTGATTTCTATTTCACAAAATATCAGTCAAAAACATCAGTAATCGGTGGTCTCTAGGCCTCTTCAACATCAGGATCGATATCCGACCCAAAGATCTGTCAGATGGGTCAGACATTGAAGCCCGTTCTCCTTCAGTCTAAGAGCGGTACCAGAGACACCAGACAGACCACAACCACACGTGACAATCACACATGAAACATTCACTCATCCCTCTGGGGACTCTGTCACTATGGTTTTGGCACAATCGTTGCACTTTCACATGTTTGACAATCTGTTAATCTGGCATCGGTCCCCCGTTTTAACCCTCGAAGACCGGGAACGTGCCCGAGTCGCGTTAGATTTGAACGACTTTAACCATTATTTTATGCTTTAACTATTGAAAAATAGCAGATATACAAGCTCACGGCGCGGCACCGAGTGCCGCGCTGCAAGCTTGTAGATCTGCTATTTTTGAAAAATCGTGAAAATGTGCGCAAATCTTTGAATATCTCTGTCCAGATCTTTGACCCCACTTCTAAATCCTTCCTCTAAATCAGTGGTTCTCAAACTTTTTCATGTCAAGGACCCCCAAAATTACAGGTATTTGGCCGCAGACCCCCATCTCAAAATATCCTGTTCCTTCCAGGGACCCCCCCAGAAGCAGAGATTTGAGTTACAAAAGTTTGCTTTGAAAAATATATATATTGAAAAATGTGCACACATTTTCACGATTTTTCAAAAATAGCAGATCTACAAGCTCGCAGCGCGGCACTCGGTGCCGCGCTGTGAGCTTGTATGTCTGCTATTTTTCCAACAGTTAAAGCATTCAATAATTCTAGGCCTAAACGGCTTAAATATACTTGTAAATGTTCCACAAACCAGAACCACATTGTTCCGCTCTTCCCGTTATAAAAAAAGCTGCGGAAAAGAAAGCGTGTCGTAACATCACAGCCGAACGTTTGCAAGGGTCGACGCTTGATTCGACGCAGACTTTCACAGCCCATTTATATGTGGGCTAAAAGCTTGTCTAGAGGCGGTGACCGCTAACAGGGCCTATTAGCCGGAGATCTGAAGGCACCTCCGTCTCACGCGGACAGATTGAAAATGATGAAATAACCCCTGTGTTGCGGACGTCGCCGTCTCCGCAAGGCAGCCTCTGTCAGACGCAAACGGAGACAAGAAAAGCATGAGAGAAAGACCCCGGGGACCCACCGGTCAGGGGCGTCGCACCAAATCCTGGGCCCTGGGTACTTTAACTATTGAAAAATAGCAGATATACAAGCTCACAGAGCTTGTAGATCAGCAATTTTTTTTTTTTATCGTGAAAATCAAGTCTTTGAATATTTTGAATCCTTCTAAGGTTTTTGCGACTGTTAGGTCGCAGTTACAATAAAAAACCTCCACCGGCTGTCAGTCCGTCAAGTCTGTCACACTTTTGCCCTGCTCATATCTCCGCAACCGTTGCCCCGATCCATGCCAAATTTTCCACCTGTCAATTCTCACATGCCACCATGAGGCAGATTCTTGCAAAACACATTTTTGGACACTGCTCCAAGAAATTTTGCCCTAAAATCACGCAAATCGGGACGCTACAATCGGGAGTGTATCTCTACACTCATGTCATCACCATGGATCTGTCCCATATAGCGCCAACATCAGGACGATTTTTTCAAACACTTTTTTGGACACTGCTCCTACACATTTTGCTCTAAAATCACGCTTATCTCCCGATTAGGGAGTCTTACTGGTTTTGAAAAACCTATGTTTCTATGTCAGCTGTGCTCAAACTTTGTCACGTGGAGGACCCCCAAAATGATATGTATTTGGCCACGGACCCCCATCTCAAAATATTTAGTTGCAGCTACAAATGTTTGCTTAAAAAATACATATATTCAAAGATTTGCACACATTTTCACCACTTTTCAACAATAGCAGATCTACAAGCTCGCAGCGCGGCACCGCTGCGCTGCAAGCTTGTAGACCTGTTATTTTTCAATAGTTAAAGCATAAAATTATTCCAGGCCCTCAGTCCCACTCCCCCCCCCCCCCCCCCCCTTGTGACGCCCCTGTTACCCGTGGTTACGCAAAACTGTGCTTTCTCTCTCTCACTTCCCTATCTCACTTCTGCGGTCTGAGAGGATAGAGAAAGGGTGGGGGGGGGGTAAAGTCTGCGGGGTGAACACACACACACACACACACATATGCGCACGCACGCACACACGCAGCCACGCACACACACAAAACACACGGACACACAGCTGGAGCCTTTTACAGCGTAGGCAGAAACATCTGGGGAAACTGGCAGTTCTCCGCGCTGCAATCTTTTTCTCTGGGGGTGTTTGGGAGACGCGGTGCACGGCAAAACCGCTAATTCATTCTGTGTCCATCACGTTAATAGTACGCAAATGTCTCCACGGCCTCTTTGGGCTATCTGTCAAACCAGACGTTTGAGGACAAGCATGTCACAACAGGTCAGGGGAGTTTAGTTAGGAGAAAGGCAGACGTGTAACCGCAACATTTTGAGGGAGAGTGTCAAAGGGAGCCCCGGGATGTGGTGAACCGGTACGGCTTTTTATTCCAAAACAACATTTAGGATTCTTCGCGGTACCTCCCAGACTGCACCACACCAGACAAAGGCCAGACTTATCTCCTCCTGTCCCTTTCTGACATACTCTCTCCAGACAGATAGACGGGTTGGTTCTCCCAATTTTCAAATGCGTAGAAGGGGGAAGTAGTCGACGCCCGCTGCGTCACACCCATGTTGTCTAGTGGATTGTGGCCAGTGATGGTTTTCTGGTGTGAAGTTTGTTTGACCACCGAAAGAAAACTACAAGCTAAATGCCTGTCAAGTGGGGTCTACCACGCATTTGATTTTCCTATTGGTTGACGCCAAGTCAAACTCCCCCTTTTAGAGATAGAAGCTGGGACAATTGCAGGCCAAATCAGGACGTCTGGTCACTCTACCTGACAAAGAATGATATGCTGCGAGCAGACCACCAGCAGGTTGCATTCAAACTTCCTGCAGATCTTCTCCTTGATGCGGTAGTGCATGTCTGAAGAGTCGTCTGAGTAGAGCTCATAGATGAGGATCTTCTCTGGGAGCTGGATCGCCAGACGGTTCCTGTAGATGGCGATCTTCTTCACCAGCTCGCGGCATTTGATCCTCACTGGGGGTAAAGGGAGGGTCGGGAGGGGAGAGAGCAGACGAGGGTCACACATGCGAAGCAAGTGTATCCATACTCAGAGACACATACTGTGATTTCAACTTTAAAATGCTCACACAACTTGGCACTTTTGAAGCCCCCCCCCCTGTCTTCCTATTGGCTAGGCTTTAAACAGCCATAACTCCAGTTGGCAGCATGGTACCGCCTCGAAACTTGGTGTCTGGACTTAGACCGCCATAGGGATGAGCTGCAATTGTTGAAGCCCCGCCCCCTCTTTCCTCCTATTGGCTGGGCTTTAAACATCCATAACTCCAGTTCGCAGCATGGTACCGTCTCGAAACTTGGTGTATACTACGACTTAGACGGCCAATATGGACGAGCCAATTGTTGAAGCCCCGCCCCATTTACAAGTCTGTTGTTTCTGCCCGCCCTGACGGTCGGGCATCTTACTGGTTACATCTAGGGCGTCTTACTGGTTTTAGCAGCATCTGTCTAGTTTACCGTATTCTCAATTCCTTGCATTCTTTGCACTTGCATATTAATGACCACACACACACACACACACACACACACACACACACACACACACACACACACACACACACACACACACACACACACACACACACACACACACACACACACACGTAAATAGAGACTTGGACAGACTATGAAGGCCACACATACATTAAAATATCATATTTACAAGTGTGACCCTTGCACATAGCACCTCCAAGCACTTCAAAGTGTGCTATGATTAATGTATATAGTATTTACCTTAATGTACAATTTTACATAATAATATGTCGTACCTTTATTTTATTTTACCTTCTACAGTAGCCTACTTGCTACTTGCTACTGTCTTAATTTTTTCTTTTGCTATTGTTATTATTGTTGTTATAATGTTATGGTACTGTATATATGAGATGTAATAATGAAACTCTTGAATCCTGAAAGCTAGTCAGGACTAGGGATGGGACGATATGGAAATGTCATATCACGATTATTGTGACCAAATAAATCGCGATTTACGATATTATTGCGATAATCAAAATCCATTATCCTGTGGCGTAACATTTGCCAAAAAATAGCAGATCTACAACCTCATAACTTGTTGTGAGGTTGTAGATCGGCTATTTTTTGGCAAAGACATTTGATAGAGAGTGAAAAAATACTGTATCAAGTACGTATATTATGAGTACCTTTTACCAATTATAGAGGGTTTAAGTGGTACCGGATATGCAGCTCGGCAAATAAAAGGTGAATTGATACCAGTGCACGACGGAGGACGATATCACGATATATTAAATCTCCACAAAACGATTATCGCAAGTGTTTTTTATCGCGATAAACGATAATATCGCTTATCGTCCCATCCCTGGTCAGGACTAGTCTATTCAAAAAAAAATCGCAGTGTACCTTTTTGTTCGGTGATGAGGTGCTGGACAATGACATCGGTCATGCTGTCTCTGTAGGCATAGCGATCTTTGTACAGGCCATGCACCGTGCTGAACACAATCTGGTAAAAAGCTATGGTCCCGTCCTGGCAGCCCACCGCCTAGACACGAGATGAGACGAGACGAGACGAGAGAGAGCATCCCATTAGCACCTCTAAGAAAAGACTGAGAGTGACACAATGTTCCTGTTGTTAGAGACCTGTCTACCACGGCAAAGAGCCAGCAACCAATTCTCTCCCCTACGCCTTGCCACTTCCAGTTAACCACTTAAGACCGGGAACGCACCCACTTTAACCATTATTTTATGCTTTAACTTTAAAAAAATAGCAGATATACAAGCTCACAGCGCGGCGAGCTTGTAGATCTGATATTTTTTTAAATAAACGTGAAAATGTGTCTTTCAATATCTTTGACCTAATCTTTGACCCGACTTCTAAATCCTTCCTCTAAAGGAATGTCAAGGACCCCCAAAATTAGGGGACTGCCCATACGTCCGAAATCTCATTAGTCCTACATCTCATTAGTCCGAATTTAGTTAGGGTTAGGTTTTAGGGTTAGGTTTAGGCATATGATATGATATGATATGATATAGTACTTTATAGATTTACTGAGGTTAGGGTTAGGGTTAGGTTTAGGTTTAGGTATAGTATTTTACCAGGTTATCATTCACCAGATTCTGACTAATAGGATGTCGGAACAATGAGATTTCGGACCAATGCCATGGCACACAAAATTTCAGGCATTTGACCCTCCATCTCAAAATATGTTGTTCCAGGGACCCCCCAGAAGCAAATATTTGAGTTACAAATGTTCGCTTTGATATATTCAACAAAATCATGATTTTTCAAAAATAGCAGATCTACAAGCTCACAGCGCGGCACTCGGTGCCGTGCTGTGAGCTTGTATATCTGCTATTTTTCAATAGTTTCAATAATTCTAGGCCTAAATGGCTTAAATATGGTGAAAAGAGAAGACTCAGAGAGGTGTTACAGTCATGTGGGAAAATCATGGTTTTCACTCTAGTAAAGTAACGCTGTATTTATGTAGCTTATCATCGTGCACTTTTCAGACACTGTTGATGGCAAGCGCACCGCGCTTTCCTCAGTGTTCATTTATACATGTTGTAAGAGTGAACAAATGTAACCAAATGAGTTAAAGCGGCTATCCATAACTTATTTTAGTGAATAAAATGATATTTTGACCTGTATGGTAGACCATAGCTTAAAGGGATATTTCACTTTCAAAAAACCTTTTGGTCATTTTATCGTCCAATGGGGCTTTTATGAACACCCCGAAGAGTTTTTAATTTGCTTGATTCAATATTTAGATATTTGATGTAAATGTTACCAGGCCCTCCTCCTGCAGGACGCCTCCCCATACACACCCATTGTAACTTCAAACTCCATTTTAACCATGATAGATTCATTAATTTATTTTTTCACCCATTATTTTTCTAGTGACTCATACTAACCTCCTAATACGTGAGCAGGCTGTGGTTTTTTTGATAACCTTTTTCATTTATTTGTAATAATTCTTTGGGAAAATGGAAAAAAAATTCAATACAATAAAAAAATGTTTAAAAAGTCATCAAAAAACACGGCCTGCTCACGTATTAGGAGGGCAGTATGAGTCACCAGAAAAGATTAATAAATCTATCATCAGTTTGAAGTTACAATGGGTGTGTATGGGGCCCCCCTCCTGGAGGAGGACTGATAACATTTACATCAAATGTCTAAATATCTAATCGAGCAAATTAAAATCTGTTCAGGGTGTTCATAAAAGCCTGATTAAACGATAAAATTACCAAAACATTTTTTGGAAGGTGAAATATCCCTTTAAAAATATATTTTACTGTTGCTGAAAATAGGGGGTACTTGGATTTCAGAAATCAGGGAAAGCTAAAAAGGTTTAATAACAACTGTGGTTGTTGTAGATGGTCTACTCCTCTATTGAGAAATGTAAATCCTGTGCTCAGGTAGGACCACTACTGGTTGACTTGACAAGTGGTATCGAATGAAGCTCAAAAGGCAATTAATCCTTTGCCCAAACAGGCTTTCTGTATTAGCTCAGCCGCAGAAATCCCGGCTTTGAATCCTGGGTAAGAGATGCAAGTTTTGGGATTGCGACTTTAAATTAACACTGAGGATTTTACTGCGTGTCTGCGTTCCATGGCTGTTTTGCATTAGACAGGGTTCCCACACATCCTTAACAATTAATCTCCAAAATTTTTCCAAAACTTTTCCAGAATATTTAACACGATTTCCCAGGACTATATAACAATAATTCAGCTCAATAACAAGTCGCTTACTCCTATGCACAATGCCCAAAGACAGGTAGTGTATGCCAGTGGTTCTCAACCTTTTCAGGCCCTGACCCCCGAAATAATCATATTTTAACTGGGAACCCCGGCACCCTGACGAGCACTAATAGTAGAGGAATTTTGTATAACACGTTTCTATTGTGAAAATAGCAGATCTACATGCTTTGTAGATCTGCTATATTCACAATTTCTGCCTCTAATATTTGACAATTTGGCCAATGTTTAATTCGTCATTTCAGAGGTATTAACAAAATAATAACCCAAATACAACAAACCAAAAGACAATAAATGGCATTTTTTTCCAGGAACTTCCAGGACCCTTGATCAATTCCAAAACTTTTCCAGTACTGAAAAAATATTTTTCTAATTTCAAATTATTTCCAGGAATTTCATGACCGTGGGAACCCTGATTGGAGTATTTTTTTACTGGACATGTTTTCTCCAAGAGACGAGAGACCGACCACATAGTTGGAGTCGGGCTTGACGCGGCACGTCCACACCCAGGAGTTCTGTTCTCCGATGGTGCCGAGCCGCACCCCGTCTTTAGTGTAGAGGGAGGCCTTCTGGTCCGACCCGCCCATGATGATGTACTCGCCCTTGGAGAAGTAGCTAATGCAGCACGGGTCGTAGGTGAGCGTCCTGTCTTTCCAAATCTGGTGGACACAAGGAAAAGTGTCTATTAACTCATTCGCTGCCTTTTCAAAATGGCTGCCAAGTACCAGGATGCCAAAACATGTAATTTTTAGTGCACGGATCATGCACGCCCATGCCTAGATCATGCACCATGTGTGTGCACGTTGTTCACAGCTTTCAAACAAAAAGGTCTGCTTGGAAATCCGTTCAGGCATTCATGAGATAGCAGCCATTATGTTTTCTTCAAATGTAAACAAACATGGCTGCCGTGTTTGAAAGATGTGGTTGGTTAAACATACAATTTCACACGATTGCGATCATTCCTACTACATTTTTGGAGGTCGAAATATATATATATTTTTTCAAAATGGCTGCCAACTCGGGAAACCTGGGCCTGGCGGCCTCCAACAACGGTAATAACTAGGGAAACTCGGGAGGGGGCACCAAAGGAGTTAACAACAACCACATGAACCCTAGCTCAGTAATAAGCATAGTAATAAACAATACACAATTGTTTTGAGCAAAAAACAGGATGGGGCATAGTATGGAGCAGGGGTCTTCAACAGGGGGTCCGGGACCCCTAGGGGGTCCTCAGAGTTACCACAGGGGGTCCTCCAAATCTTTGTGTGAACTTTCCTTTCTCCATTTTTATATTAACCACTTGAACCCTAGCATCCATATTCTGAGAACTTTAGCCAAAAATAGCCGATCTACAAGCTCACAACGCCTCGCGCTACGAGGCGTTGTGAGCTTGTAGATCAGCTATTTTCCGCAAAGAGGTTTGGTGTAGAGGGGAAAAAGAGCATAGTGTAAGGTCAAGTTTATTAAGTATTGACGGCTCAAGTAGTTAAATATCTGAAAACACATATTGACATGAATCCAAAATACACTGATGATTGTGCTGTCAAACAATGAAACTATATGCAATCTATGAACAGGTTGTGGGGGTCCCTGCTTCATCTCTCTCTCAACTAAGGGGTCCTTGGCCGGAAAACATTGAAGACCCCTGGTTTAGAGCAAAACAGGACAGGGCCTAGTATAGAGGCGAGTCCCTATTTCCAATCCTGGGCCGGGGCGAACCTTTACTGCATCATGTCACTCCCCCATTCCCTCACTCTGTTTCCCGTCTCTCTACACTTAACTAACGTAACAATCAATAATGGCAAGAAAAGTCAGAGGGGGGAAAACCCCCCAAGAAAACTAAGTATATAGGATTTAAGTGTTTAAAACAATCAGTTTCTTTCTCTCGTGGGCCAGGGGTCTGGTCCAACACTTTCCACTATCTGCGCCCTAATGCACATCAAAGTCCCAAAACACATTCAACAATCCTTTTGAACCCGTGACTAAACGATAGATTAAAACCCATTTAGGCCTTGAATTATTGAATGCTTTAACCAGTGAAAAATAGCAGATATACAAGCTCACAGCGCGGCACCGAGTGCCGCGCTGTGAGCTTTTAGATCTGCTATTTTTGAAAAAGTCGTGAAAATGTGTAAAATCTTTGACTATATGTATTTTCAAAGCGAACATTTGTAACTCAAATTTTGCTTCTGGGTGGTCCCTTGAACTAAACATTTTGAGACGGGGGTCCATGGCCAAATACATATAATTTGGGGGGTCCTTCACATGAAAAGGTTTGAGAACCACTGACATAGTAGTCTCTCAAGAACAGACTAACTGAGCTCCACTTAAGTGAAAAGGACCTTTTCTTTGACGATAGCCGGCCAGATTGCTGACATAGAAACATGGGGTTTTCAAAAAGTCATAGAAGGATTCAAAAGACACTTATAGAATCGGGTCAAAATTCGAATTTTCACGATTTTTCAAAAATAGCAGATCTACAAGCTCGCAGCACGGCACTCGGTGCCGCGCTGTGAGCTTGTATATCTGCTATTTTTCAATAGTTAAAGCATAAAATAATGATACACGATAATGTGTACCCGTTCTGAATAGATTAAAGAAAGGCAACCGTCTCCCACTTCTAAGTGGGGCTGTATCGTACTGGAACTCAAGGTCCATTTGAGCAACGTCATATCAGTTTCCCCAACTCCGGCGCATCTGTTTCTCCTCACGCAGGAAAAGAATCGCCTGACAGTCCATACTTAGTTTGGACTAGCTCTTTTCTTTTTATTACCGACTATTCTAAGCACTGTAATCAAAACAGCATGTTCAGTTAAACAGATAAATGGGCTAGTGACAATGTATGAGCCTAAGGTCTCATGGCAGGGTAATGAAGGGTGCATATTTTTCTGTAATTACGGTATTGCCCAGGGGGAACGGGGGGAGGGAGAGCCCCGCCATTATTAAAAACCGAACACGATCACTTCCAATGCACCGTTGTGGTTCCAATAAACCTTGACAGCCTGATTACATCTGGAAACACAGGCCTTAAAGTTCTGTAAAGTGTTATAACCACCCTGTGTTTTGGACAGAGGGTGTATTAAATCATATCGCTCCTTGTTGCTAGGGGACTGCCCCATGGTTCGAACTCCCGTTGGTCCGAACACCCTCGGCAGGTTAGCTACTCACCAGCGTCGGCAAGTTAGCTACTCACCAGCGTCGGCAGGTTAGCTACTCACCAGCATCGGCAGGTTAGCTACTCACCAGTGTTGGCAGGTTAGCTACTCACCAGCTTCGGCAGGTTAGCTACTCACCAGCGTCGGCAGGTTAGCTACTCACCAGCATCGGCAAGTTAGCTACTCACCAGCGTCGGCAGGTTAGCTACTCACCAGCATCGGCAGGTTAGCTACTCACCAGTGTTGGCAGGTTAGCTACTCACCAGCTTCGGCAGGTTAGCTACTCACCAGCGTCGGCAGGTTAGCTACTCACCAGCATCGGCAAGTTAGCTACTCACCAGCGTCGGCAGGTTAGCTACTCACCAGCATCCGCAGGTTAGCTACTCACCAGCATCGGCAAGTTAGCTACTCACCAGCATCGGCAGGTTAGCTACTCACCAGTGTTGGCAGGTTAGCTACTCACCAGCGTTAGTTTTACTGAGGTTAGGGTTAGGGTTAAGGTTAGGTTTAGGCATAGTTATACTGAGTTTAGGGTTAGGGTTAAGGTTTGGTTTAGGTAGGGGGGCACGGTGGCGCAGTGGTTAGCGCTTCGCCTCACAGCTAGAAGGTCCTGGGTTCGATTCCCGCCAGGGGACGCTGTGGGCGTGTTCCTCCCTCCGCATCATCAGCACCCTCACCCTAGGTGGGGTTGGCGATAGGGCCTTTCTGTGTGGAGTTTACATGTTCTCCCCGTGTCTCCTAGGGTAGATGCCCTCACAAAAACATGCAGTGGTCCTGGTTTCTATACTACCTCCACCTAGTCAGCCAGGTGCTCCCCAATTCCCCTGGCGTGGCAGGGGGAGAGCAGAAACCTGGACTACAGGTTAGGTAGTTGGCACTGGGGGAGAAAATGGGTTGGAAAACCGTGGGATAAAAAGGTTTGGTTTAGGTGGTCGGACCAAAGGGAGTTCGAAGCAAGGACATGTTACCTGTTGCTATAGTGGAGTGAGCGAATGATATATTATTTTGCCTATGACTAATTCCCTCCTCAGGGTGAGTCCTGTCTTACTGTGGTCATCAACAGGTCCCTCTAAGCTGTTTACAGTGGCACAGCTCCACACTCGTAGTAAAGCGAAACCACTTGTGGTCAGTCACATATTGTAAATTCATTAAAAGGTGAACTTCGCTCTAAAAACACTTGTGGTGTCATTTTCACGTCTACTCGGGACTGTGTGCGCACCCCAGACATTTCTTCAGTTGCTTGATTCAATATTTAGATATGTGATATTCATTTGATCCGACGCAACCCCGCCTATCTACGCCCCTTCAACTTCAAACTCCATGTTACAGTAGAGTCATTGAAAAGAACACACTACCCTACTTCTGGTGTCCTTCTAATGCAGTGTTTTCTCAACCTTTTTTCTGCATGGGCACACTTTTCATGTCCCAAGAATCCATGGGCACACCAACATAATACGGGGGTGTAAATATCGTCACTGTCGGGAAGAAACCTTGTATCTCCAAGTTTCAAATGTGTACGTTTCTTTGCAAAGTAAAGCCCTGCTTCATCATACAAGGCTGTCGCACAACAGTAGTGAAAACAGCAGATCTACAAGCACACAACGCCTCGCACCGCGAGGCGTTGTGTGCTTGTAGATCGTCTGTTTTGTGCTTGTAGATCATCTGTTTTAGTTTAAATCATTTTTATAATGACAAATACAAAACTGGCTTTCAAGCCGTTTCAAGGGGCACACTTGACCCTTCTCAGGGGCACACCAAAGGTCCCCAGGCACAGTGGTTGAGAAACACTGCTCTAACGAAAGGGGAGACCTTCATTTTCTTTTTATTCATTATTTTATGCATTACAGGACTCCTTGATGCATCATGACATTACAGAAAAATATTAAAATTATGAAACGCATAACTAATCAAATATAATATCAAAGCAACTTAACAAAAATAAATCAATTCCATGGCCGGTGGGGATATGTTTTATCCCTGCTTCTGGTAAGACTGAATTAAACGCTTGCATGTCCTTTTGGGAAATTAAGACTTGTCTGAGCTGTTTGATATTTATGTTTGATAATATCATACTTTAACAATTTAATTAAAAACGTATGTAACCACATTAACCCCATGCATCCTGGCCTCGTTCCCAGCCTGTTGTCAAAATGTGTCTTTTTGAAATGAGAAAAGAGCAAAAAACAGCAGATGTACAAGCTCACAACATGTCGTTGGGGCGCGTTGTGAGCTTGTAGATCAGTTATTTTTAATTGCGACCATAGGTCGCACTTTACTATCAAAACCACCACAAAGTGTAACTCCGTCCGTCCCTCCGTCTGTCTGTCAGTCTGTCTGTCACACCTCACACGTCACACTTTTTCCCTGCTTATATCTCCGCAACCGTTGCCCCGGTTGTGACCTACGGTCGCTTATCTCCCGATTAGGGAGCCTTACTGGTATATGTTGTACAAAGAAGTACAGATCCTTCTGGGTAAATTAGAATATTGTGTAAAAAGGCATTGCAGATGCCATAGCACCCCAAATCATAACCGACTTTGGAAACTTCCCACTGGACTTCAAGCAACTCTGACTTCAGAAGGTTGACATTTCTATTACCAGTAAGGCTCCCTAATCGGGAGATAAGCGACCGTAGGTCACTTATCTCCACAAATAGGGCAAAAATGTGTTTGCCAAAATCTTCCTGATCCATGTTGATGACATGAGTGTAGACATACTGTGTAGTGATTTTCGTGATTTTAGGGCAAAATCTGTAGGAGCAGTGTCCAAAAATGTGTTTTTAAAAATCGGCCTGGAGGTGGCGCTATATGGGACAGATTCATGTTGATGGGATGAGTGTAGACATACTGTGTACCGATTTGCGTGATTTTAGGGCGAAAATTGTAGGAGCAGTGTCCAAAAATGTGTTTTGCAAGAATCGGCCTCATGGTGGCGCTAGAAGAGGGCCATGTGAGAAATGAGGGGTGGGGTCTCCGCGCCGGCAAGGCGGACGAATAGGTACCGGCCCCGGCTGTCCCGGTCGCTCCTAGCCGGAGTTACGGCATTTTATGTGAGCTGCAGTGTAGGGGGTCCTCCACTGGGGGCGCCACCACTTTTGCATCCGTTCTGGAGCACCAGGAGTCGGTGGTCCCCGGGAATTCCCCGTGAGCAGCCCCGTTGGGGTGGTCATTTGGTCATGTTTGCGCATTTGGTCATTTTTTACATCTGGGGGTCCCCCAGGGACCTGGGGGTCCCTGGAGCTCCGGGGGTCCTTGGAGGTTGTAGTTTGGCAGCCAAGGAACGTGTGTGCAAAATTTGGCATGGATCAGGGCAACGGTTGCGGAGATATAAGCAGGGAAAAAGTGTGACGTGTGAGGTGTGACAGACAGACTGACAGACAGACGGAGGGACGGACGGACGGACGGAGTTACTTACACTTTGTGGTGGTTTTGATAGTAAAGTGCGACCTGACGGTCGCAATAAATGCTTGTTTTGAGTGGTCTTGTGTAATATTGTAATATTTTGAAATGTGGACTTTTGATATTCATGAGCTGTATGCCATAAAAATACAAAGTTTTAACAAAAAAAGGTTTGGGATAATTCACTGAATGTCCAGTGTATCTAGAATATATGAAAGTTTCAAGAAATATATGACATTTTCAAGAAAATATACTTTTACACTATATTCAAATTTTTCAAGAAGGATCTGTATATAGGGCTTAAGTGGTTAAGTGTTGGGGAAGTTACTTTGAAAGCGTAACTTGTACAGTTACAAGAAACTCACCATGGTAGTAACTTGATCAAGTTACAGTTATACCCCTGGAGAAATGTAACTTGTAAAGTTTCAAGTTACATAGAAAAAGTAACTGAGTTACTTCAAGTTACTATTTTTTTTATATTTTATTTCAAAAAGGAACATCTGTGTTCCTAAAATAAAATTCCACAAAAAAAGAATATCTGTTGAGGATACTGTACATTAGTCATGACATTTGATCTTCAATTTGATCACATCTCAATTGTAAAACTGTAACTTAACAGTAAAAAGAGAAAAAGACTGGTGCCTTGTATAGTGATACCAGTAAGGCTCCCTAATCGGGAGATAAGCGACCGTAGGTCACTTATCTCCACAAATAGGGCAAAAATGTGTTTTGCCAAAATCTTCCTGATCCATGTTGATGACATGAGTGTAGACATACTGTGTAGTGATTTTCGTGATTTTAGGGCAAAATCTGTAGGAGCAGTGTCCAAAAATGTGTTTTTAAAAATCGGCCTGGAGGTGGCGCTATATGGGACAGATTCATGTTGATGGGATGAGTGTAGACATACTGTGTACCGATTTGCGTGATTTTAGGGCAAAAATTGTAGGAGCAGTGTCCAAAAATGTGTTTTGCAAGAATCGGCCTCATGGTGGCGCTAGAAGAGGGCCATGTGAGAAATGAGGGGTGGGGTCTCCGCGCCGGCAAGGCGGACGAATAGGTACCGGCCCCGGCTGTCCCGGTCGCTCCTAGCCGGAGTTACGGCATTTTATGTGAGCTGCAGTGTAGGGGGTCCTCCACTGGGGGCGCCACCACTTTTGCATCCGTTCTGGAGCACCAGGAGTCGGCGGTCCCCGGGAATTCCCCGTGAGCAGCCCCGTTGGGGTGGTCATTTGGTCATGTTTGCGCATTTGGTCATTTTTTACATCTGGGGGTCCCCCAGGGACCTGGGGGTCCCTGGAGCTCCGGGGGTCCTTGGAGGTTGTAGTTTGGCAGCCAAGGAACGTGTGTGCAAAATTTGGCATGGATCGGGGCAACGGTTGCGGAGATATAAGCAGGGAAAAAGTGTGACGTGTGAGGTGTGACAGACAGACTGACGGACGGACTGACGGACTGACGGACTCACTCACACTTTGTGCAGGTTTTGATAGTAAATGCGACATACGGTCGCAACTAGCAACACCTTTGCTATACATATTAATTAAACTGTTACATTTGATTCCTCAATCTTAACAAAACTTAAATGTAAAACTATAACTTCGCTTGTAACTTCTTGTAACTTGAGCCAAAAATGACCCAAAAAGTATCTCAGTTAAGCCCTTTGCACACAGGCGCGTTTATCCGCACGGATTAAACGGACAATTTCATTTTTTAAAAAGAAAACAATGATTCTCTACGACTTCATGCACACCGGATCCGAATGAGCCGTGCGACGAGTGGCTGCGGCCGTGCGTTTTTTTCTCGATCGAACCCAGTTCGATTCGTGCGTCTTGTCGCATGCGGTAAAAAACTCATCACTCCTTTTACAGTATGACTCCTTTTGGGATCCGCAGCGCAGATTCCGCACAGCCTTGCACACCAAATCCAATGCGTTTTATTCATACAGAAAACGGAAGAAACGCAACTGTCCTGTGTGCAAAGGGCTTTACTTGATGAGTT
This sequence comes from Nannobrachium achirus, assembly GCF_963921795.1. Lineage (NCBI taxonomy): Eukaryota > Metazoa > Chordata > Actinopteri > Myctophiformes > Myctophidae > Nannobrachium > Nannobrachium achirus. Next base: position 62,333,915 of record NC_137818.1, read on the forward strand.
ACAGAAATATGAATGGAACTCAGTTACCAGCAAGTTACAGCAAAATGTAACTTAGTTACGTAACTCAGTTACATGTAACTTTAACTTCCCCAACACTGAGAATGTCCCTTTTTTTTAAAAAACCTATGTATGTACGTGGTGGTGTATTGACTTGTGTCACTCACCTGCTTTCCGCTAAGCTGATAGAAGGACAACTTTCTTCCCCAATCGGCCACGGCCAGAATGTCATTGTGCTCGTCCCTAGGAAAGTACATCACAATGGTTTTAGATCAGGGGTCTTCAACAGGGGGTCCCCAGAGTTACTACAGGGGGTCCTTTGAATCTTTGTGTGATAGAAACCTTTTTTTGGTAACATGTCATTAGGTCGAACACCCTTTGGATCGACCACCAAACTCTAACCCAAACAAACCCTAATCCTAACCTCAGTAAAAATATGCCTAACCCTAACCCTAAACCTAACCTCAGTAACCATGACGCGGGAGATTATCTAACCTGCCAACGCTCGCGGGTGATTACCTAACCTGCCGACGCTGTTCGACCCAACGGGAGTTCGACCTATGGGGCAGTCCCCTCGCCTTTTTTATATTAACCACTTGAAGCCTAACGTCCATATTCTGAGAACTTTAGCCAAAAATAGCCGATCTACAAGCTCACAACGCCTCGCAGCGTTTCGGCAAAGAGGTTTGCTGTAGAGGGGAAAAAGAGCAGACTAAGTACAGAGTGAAAGGTCAAGTTTATGAAGTATTGACGGTTCAAGTGGTTAAATATCTGAAAACTTTAATTGACATAAATCCAAAATACACTGATGATTGTGCTGTTAAACGGTTAAACTATATGGAATCTATGAACAGGTTGTGAGGGTCCCTGCTTTATCTCTCTCTCTCTCAACTAAGGGGTCCTTAGCCTGAAAACGTTGAAGACCCCTGCTTTAGAGTGTGTTTCCTGACAGCTGCAGCATATTTAGAACACATTCGTTGCAGACATGATGAAGATTTATCTAACATCCAACGTTTCCAAAACTAACATCCGATTTGTCATCCTGTTGACGCCGTCGACCATCTTCCTTTACACATTAAAGTCTGCCTTTGCAGTAACTGATTTGGTTTCAATTCGGAGAATCATTTGGCAGACGCTCTCATCCTGAGCGATTTACAAGCGTTTATGGAACTCAGTCAAACAATAAGGTAGACCAGTAAGACTCCCTAATCGGGAGATAAGCGACCATCAGGTCGCAGCGTGATTTTAGGGCAAAATGTGTAGGAGCAGTGTCCAAAAATGTGTTTGAAAAAAATCGTCCAGATGCTGGCGCTATATGGGAGAGATCCATGTTGATGAGATGAGTGCAGACATACTGTGTACCGATTTGTGTGATTTTAGGGCAAAAATTGTAGGAGCAGTGTCCATAAATGTGTTTTGCAGGAATCGGCCTCATGGTGGCGCTAGAAGAGGGTCATGTGAGAATTGATGGAGGGTGGAGGTTGTGGTTTGGCAGGCAAGGAGTGTGTATGCAAAATTTGGCATGGATCAGGGCAACGGTTGCGGAGATATGAGCAGGGCAAAAGTGTGACGTGTGACAGAGACTGACGGACAGCTGGTCGAGGTTTTGATAGTAACTGCGACCTGACGGTCGCAATAATCACAAAAAGAGTGCAGTGTAGGTTCCTCAAAGAGACTACAGTACAATGAAACTAGCGTCCGTCCAAATAACATACATATATCTCATTAATATTCTGTAGCCTACATTTGAAAACAGTCTGCACATCGAGCCAAATTCAGACTTACTTTATTAAGCCATTTAGGCCTACAATTATAATGCTTTAACTATTGAAAAATAGCAGATATACAAGCTCACAGCACAGCACCGAGTGCCGCGCTGCGAGCTTGTAGATCTGCTATTTTTGAAAAGTCGTGAAAATGTGTGCAAATCTTTGAATATATGTATTTTTAAAGCGAACATTTGTGCCTCAAATTTTGCTTCTGGGGGGGGGGGTCGCTAGAAGTAAATATTTTGAGATGGGGGTCCGTGGCCAAATACATTTTGGGGGTCCTTGACATGAAAACGTTTGAGCACCACTGACATAGAAACATAGGTTTCTAAAAAAAAAAAAAAAAGGATTTAGGAGAGACATATAGAATCAGGTCAAAATATTCAGCGCGGCACTCTGTGCCGCGTGTGAGCTTGTATACAGTATCTGCTATTTTTCAATAGTTAAAGCAAAACATCACGCGCAATAATGTGTATCCGTTCTACATGGGTTAATAGAAGACTAGACAACATTTGGATCAGGTCAGTGTAAAACACCTGTTCAGTTAAATTTGCTGATGCTTGTATCTCTCTCTCTCTCTCTCTCTCTCTCTCTCTCTCTCTGTCTCTGTCTCTCTCCTCTCTCCATCTCTCCCCCCTGCCATGGTCAAGGCAGATGGCTGCCCACCAGAGCCTGGTCTGCCCGAGGCTTATTCTTCCAGTTAAGGGAGTTTTTTCCCCGCTACTGTTCCAAAAAAATGTGTGCTCATTGTGAGGGGGATGTCTATAGGGCTGCAACTGTCCATCTTGTAGATCAGGGGTTCTCAACCTGTGGGTCGGGACCCCCAGGTGGGTCCCCAGATGATTAGCTTAATATGCAACGTTGTTTTCTCGCTCAACAGTAAACAAACCAGCATAAAGTATAAGTGTATGGAGGGTGTCTGCACATTTCTAAAGTGACAATCTAAGGACTTTTTAATAGCTCTAAAATGACAAATTAAACATTGGCCAAATTGAGGACAGATATTGTGAAAATAGCCGATCTACATGCTCACAACGCCTCGCGTTGCGAGGCGTTGTGAGCATGTAGATCGGCTATTTTCACAATAGAACTGTTATACAAAATATAATTCCTCAACTCTTAGTGCTTGTGCGCCTGTTAAAATATGATTATTTTGGGGGTCGCGGCCTGAAAAGGTTGAGAACCACTGTTGTAGATCGTCTATTTTCACTATTTTTTTTAAAGTTTAGAAATTTGTTCACTTTTGGGATTGATTATTAATCGATTATGTTATTACATTTATTATATATTTTCAATTAATTACATCAGGTCTATGCTCTTGTTTGTAAAGTCATGATTGGTCACTATGATAAAATCGAACTGAAACTGAACCTGATGCATGAGGTCACAGCAGGTAAGAGTAGACACAGATGTAACTAATGTAAACGTTGCTGCGAAACTAAAATAAGTCAAATGGCGGTCAAATCGATTTGGCTTCTAACACAGGGCACTTTTTACAGTTGTTTTTATGTTGTTCCAACTGTTGTATTACTATCTTGGACAGGGCGCCCTAAAACAATATTTTTACTTTTGCTTTTTTTACCTACATGTATTCTCTCCCCATGTTATTTATGACCGCAACAATGTTTAGATTATCCCCACATGTGATGATGTGTAATTTGAATGACCGAACAGGTGTTTTCAATTTACCTGGCAAGGATCTACAGTACCATGAATCAAAACATTGTCTAGTTTTGTATTCATAAAAGAAGCCTGGTTTTGGCTTTACGCACAGATTCTACTTTGTCTCAAACTATGCGTTGCACTTATCCCAGCACTTATGTGCATATAAACTCGATGAAAAACTTGTGAGGGAACCTCTATTTCCACACACCAGTTGTCCCATTCTCTACGTCAGTGTTTCTCAACCTTTTTTCTGCATGGGCACACTTTTCATGTCCCAAGAATCCATGGGCACGCCAACATAATACGGGGGTGTAAATATCGTCACTGTCGGGCAGAAACAAGTTTCAAATGTGTACGTTTCTTCGCAAAGTAAAGCCCTGCTTCATCATACAAGGCTGTCGCACAACAGTAGTGAAAACAGCTGATATACAAGCACACAACGCCTCGCGGTGCGAGGCATTGTGTGCTTGTAGATCGGCTGTTTTCACTAGTTTAAATCATTTCTAAAATGATAAATACAATACTGGCTTTCAAGCAGGTTCAAGGGGCACACTTGACCCTTCTCAGGGGCACACCAAAGGTCCCCAGGCACAGTGGTTGAGAAACACTGCTCTACGTCAGTGGTTCCCAACTTTTATTTTCCTAGAACCCCCTCTTCTCTAGATCTGAAAAACACACATGTACCCCTGTGTTTTTTCAGAAATGTCCCTTACTGGTATGATGAATAGTAAAAATAGCCAATCTATAAGCTCACAGCGCATTGCGGCATGGTCATTTTTCTTTTACTTTTTGAAACATTTTCTTAAAGGTTTTGATTGATTCAAGAATGTATTAGAAGTTTTGCATTAGAAAAAAAAGTAGTTTCATGACGGCACAAATCACTGGTACAAGGTCTACTAAAAGGAGATCCTAGAAAGCCAAGGCTTATTTCCACAGGAACCACACTCTATGTATCTCATATAACATTGAAAGACAGACGGATAGAACATAGTACTTTATCTAGGATAATATCAATTTCAAAATTGGCAGAAAAAAGGGGGGTCGGAGCGTGGGGGCTTAGTCTATTTAAGTCACGAGTAGCAGCCGCCTGACGGTGACTTTTCATATCAAATTTGAAGGAGGCTAGGGATTTGCTCTCCTTTAAGGCTTGTGGAAGGGCGTTCCACATGTTGGTGGTATAGCAGGAGAACGAATTAGAGCCTTGTTTAGTGTTAAATCTACGTTGATGATGATTAGTGGAGCTGCCTGTGTTGTGATCGTGAACATCCTTGACCTTTAGGAAGTAGTTTGTCAGGTACATGGGTATCTTGGAGGTGACCAAGGAGTGATCTTCTTTGGTTAAAATAAATAGCTCTATATTCTGATAGTACACTCATTGCTACTTGCTAGAGAGCATGTGTCTTCAACGGGGGGTCCTCAGAGTTACTACGGGGGGCTGCCAAAATATCTGTGATGGGATCTTTTTTTTACATTAACCACTTGAACCCTCGCCTCCATATTCTGTGGAACGTTACCCGGATTTTGATGTTTGGTGTACAGGGGAAAAAGAGCAAACTAAGTACAGAGCTGTTGCGAGGCGTTGTGAGCATGACAGAGCTGCTATTTTCACAATTTCAGCCTCTAACATTTGACAATTTGGCCAATGTTTCATTTGTCATTTTAGAGGTATTACGGTAAGTCCTTAAATTGTCACTTTAGAAATGTGCAGATACCCTCTATACACTTACACTTTATGTTGCTTTGTTTACTGTTGAGTGAGAAAACAATGTTTCACATTAAGTTAATCATCTGGGGACCCCCCCCCCAACAAAATTTGGGGACCCCCCTGGGGGTCCCGACCCACAGGTTGAGAAACACTGCTGTGGAGGAGGAAGCACAGTTGCTCCCAAAAGGAGCTCCCTTTCAGGCTTCATCATCTCCTCTCTCACAGAACGTCACTGCCACCTGTTGGTCACAGAACGTCACTGCCACCTGTTGGTCCTAACTGGGCTGTACACTTGCACTCAATGCATGTGGCAAACAATGTTGTTTTTTAACAGCACATTTTTTTATTTTTAGTCATAGTCTTTTGAATAAAACGTCATTTTGTTTTAGTCTAATTTTAGTCGACTAAATATCATACGTTTTAAGGCGACTAAATCTACAGTTGATTTTGTCAACTAAAATGTATTTTGGCTGACCTTGATGGCATCGTAATGACTGATTTTACCCTTGGTTGTGTGCTGAAAATAGCAGATCTACAAGCTCACAACGCGTCGCAGCGTGACACGTTGTGAGCTTGTAGATCGGCTATTTTCAACACGCAACACCTGAAGAGCAACCAAACATAAAATGACTCTCTTCTCCACTAGTCCCTCCCTAACGTTTTAGTCTAGTTTTTATTTTGTTGACGAAATTGTCAATATATTTAGTCTTAGTTTAAGTCATCACAGCTTAGTTTTAATTTCGTTTTAATTTCGTTTTCGTCAGTGAAAAAAACACAGTCGACAAACATTTTTCGTCATAGTTTTAGTTGACGAAATCAACACTGGTGGGAAAGTGATCAACAAATCCTGGTGACTGGTGATCACTGATCAATAAACCTTTAAAGAACCCTTCATCACACAAACATTGTGCATTAGTTCAGTATGTAGTTATTGTACATCACTATATTGTAATTTTACGTTTTTATCTTTTACGCCATTTATAGGCCTGGACGTAAATCTGTGTTACTTTAGATTTGAACCACTTTTTAACTATTATTTTATGTTTTAACTATTAAAAAATAGCTGATCTACAAGCTCACAGCGTGGTCCGAGCTTGTAGATCTGTTATTTTTGAAATATCTTGAACATTTGTGCAAGTCTTTGAATGTCTTTGACCCAATTCTATAAATGTCTTCTAAATCAGTGGGTCTCAAACTTTTTCATGTCAACGACCCCCAAAATTGCATGTATTTGGCCACCGACCCCCATCTCAAAATATGTTGTTTCAGGGACCCCCGCACCCCCCCCAGAAGCAAATATTTGAGTTACAAATATTTGCTTTTAAAAAGATATTATTCAAAGACTTGCACTCGGTGCCGCACCGTGAGCTTGTATATCTGCTATTTTTCAATAGTTAAAGCATTAAATAATTCTAGGCCTAAAATTGGTTAATTTATGAATTAATGATGCTGGAGATAGATGAGAAACAGGGGCGTCAATTGGGTATGGCAGGGGTCTGCAGCTGCCATACCCTGGGTCCAGGGGGGGAAATAAAGGTTACTTTTAAATATAAATCCATGAATGTCTCTTTGTCTATCTGCGCTGGTTATTATGTTGTTGTTAAATTAAAATACTTAAAAATGCCAAATTTAACAACATGGTCAGTTTAACAAGGTATTATAATTATATTCTCCTCACTTGTATTCTCCCCATCTTGACAAAATGGTATATTCCCAGGTTCCGCAGGTCAGCTGCAATTCATTATTGTTAATTGTTTACTAACATGCCAAGTTTAGCTGCATTTGAACAACCGTTCCAGGCTGCCATATCCAGCCCAAGAAACCGTAGAAACGGGGGGAAAAATAGAATGTACTTCTTAAAATAAATGTATCATGCCTGTAGCTAAGGTATGGCAACATGACTGGTGTCCAGACACCAGTCATGTTGCCATACCTTAGTTTTTTCTGAACTGACGCCACTGATGAGAAAATACTAACTTTGAAGGGTTCCAAGCGATGGACCAGATAGGAGAGGAGGAGCCTCCTGGACGCTCTATCTTAACCTTCTCCTCCCCGTTTTTGTTGCGGATGCTCACCACTCCATTCATCATGCCCAGGGCCAGGTACTGGCCGTCGTTGGTCCATCTGAACATGAAGACAACATGTCACAAGGGTCTGTGAAGTAGGTAGCTCTGGTCCATCGCGTCACCTCCAGTGACGCTCTGACAGACTGACAGAGAATAGACTTTCAACAACGCAAAACTACCTTTGGTTTGGTGAGTAGTGAAGTAGTTTTGTTTATTTTGACTTAAAGGAGTAGTTCACCCCCATAATGACTTTTTTTCTATTGATTACTCATGCCATGGAGAGTAGAGTTCAATAATATTTTTTGGTTTTTGTCACATTCCTAAGACAAAAATGTGATAACAATAAATTTACCCCCATTCATTTCGGATGGTGACCCGTTTCGAAACGGGTCACCATCCGGAATCAATGGGGGTATATTTACTCAAATCAAATTTGTGTCTTAGGAATGTGACAAAAACCAAAAAATATTATTGAACTCTACTCTCCATGGCATGAGTAATCAATAGAAAAAAATTCATTTTGGGGGTGAACTACTCCTTTAAGTTGAGCGCTCGTAGGGGCTGAGAAAACGCGGTCTATTCATTTGCCGACGGGTCTATCAGAGCGTCACTGGAGGTGACGCGATGGACGAGAGCTATGAAGTAGGGATGGGACGATACGCAATATTATCATTTATCGTGATACATAACACTCGTGGAGATTCAAATGATGGTGATATCGTCCTCCGTCATGCACTGGGATCAATCACCTTTTATTTGCAGAGCTGCATATCCGGTACAACTTGTCTTAAACCCTCTATAATTAGTAAAAGGTACTTATAATATACATACTTGATACAGTTTTTTTTCACTCTCTATCAAATGTCTTTGCCAAAAAATAGCCGATCTACAAGCTCACAACGTGTCGCAACGCAACGCGTTGTGAGTTTGTAGATCGGCAATTTTTTTGGCTAATGTTCCGCCCCAGGATAATGGAATTTGATTATCGCGATAATATCGTAAATCGTGATTTCTTTTGTCACAATAATCGTGATATGAAATGTTCATATCGTCCCATCTCTACTGTGAAGTAGCAAAACATCAGTCATGACAAAAAGCAGGCTTGTTGATTGTACATACCCACAGCATGTTATCTTGCTGCTCACTTTATGTTTGGAAACCGATTTCTGCTCTGGAGACCACAGACCTGAAACAAGTACAGTACAGTATGTTCATATCTGGTGCCCCAAGGAATATCAGAACATCTTAAAAAGGATTACATTTAACCACTTTCAACCTGGCTTCCTGGGACATAAAAAATATCATATCTACAAGCTCACAACATGTGGCAATGGAGTGGTTTGTGAGCTTGTAGATCGTCTATTTCTGTTATTTGTAGTATGATGAAGTATATATACGGCTGTGTGGTTAACCCATTTAGAACGGGTACACATTATAGTTTATTATTATTTTATGCTTTAACTATTGAAAAATAGCAGATATACAAGCTCACAACGCGCCACCGAGTGCCGCGCTGCGAGCTTGTAGATCTGCTATTTTTGAAAAATCATGAAAATTAGAATTTTGACCCAATTCTATAAGTGTCTTTTGAATCCTTCTAAGATTCTTTTGAAAACCCCTATGTTTCTATGTCAGCAATCTGGCCAGCCATCATCAAAGAAAAGGTCCTTTTCACTTAACTGGAGCTCAGTTAGTCTGTTCTTGAGAGACTACTATGTCAGTGGTTCTCAAACCTTTTCATGTGAAGGACCCCAAACTGATATTTATTTGGCCACGGACCCCCAGTTCCAGGGACCACCCAGAAGCAAACAAAATTTGAGATACAAAACGTTCGCTTTGAAAATACATATATTCAAAGATTTGCACCCATTTTCACGACTTTTTCAAAAATAGCAGATCTACAAGCTCACAGCGCGGCACTCGGTGCCGCGCTGTGAGCTTGTATATCTGCTATTTTTCACTGGTTAAAGCATTCAAACAGCCGTGTCAATGTACTCACCAAAGTCACCAGAGGAGCAGGAGGCTAACTGGTGGGTGACAGGGTTGTACGCAACACACTGGATGGCATCATTGTGGCTACAGATGATGATGATAATAGTATTAATAATTATAACAGTAATAATAATGGCATTTATTTTGTATGTTTAGCTTGGTTGCGGTCGACTTTGGCAAGATTTCTTGCCAAACATAAGATTATGTACGTAGGATAGGCCCATGCTTATCTGCTTATGTTGATGTATGTCATTTTATTGATACTGGTGAAGATGTTCAAAGAATAAACTAACTAAACAGATACAGACATATAAAAGAAAAGAAAAACTATGGACCAGGTGTCTTCAACAGGGGGGTCCGGGACCCCTAGGGGGTCCCCAGAGTTACTACAAGGGGTCCTCCAAATCTTTGTGTGAAAGAAACTTTTTTTTCTCCTTTTTTTATATTAACCACCTGAACCCTAGCGTCCATATTCTGAGAACTTTAGCCACCAATAGCAGATCTACAAGCTCACAACGCCTCGCAGCACGAGGCGTTGTGAGCTTGTAGATCAGCTCTTTTTGGCAAAGAGCTTTGGTGTAGAGGGGAAAAAGAGCAGTACAGAGTGAAAGGTCAAGTTTATTAAGTATTGACAGTTCAAGTAGTTAAATATCTGAAAACACAAATTGACATGAATCCAAAATACACTGTTGATTGTGCTGTCAAACTGTGGGGGTCCCTGCTCTCTCAACTAAGGGGTCCTCGGCTTGAAAACGTTGAAGACACCCGCTATGGACCATGGAATAACACTACAGCCATGTGATGTGGGAAGGTTAAACCTACGTGTATTTCAAAATGCCCTCCAGTTTAGATGTCCAGATGATGATGCTTTTGTCTGCAGACCCCGACGCAAATCGCTTCCCTGCGAAACAATGCAGCAATGTGAGAGACAACAGCAGCTGTCGCTGCACTCGGCCACAAACGTCTGGAGTACAGTCAGTGGTGGAAACAGTACTCACGTTTACTTAAGTAAAAGTATCAATACAGCAATGCAGATATACTCTGTTACAAGTAAAAGTCCGGAATTCAAAAGCGAGTAAGCGACTCGAGTAAATGGTACAAAGGTATTGGTAATTTGGTATCAAAATGTACTCATTCTGCAGAATGTCCCATTTTATGATTAAGTTTTCAAATGTATACTTTTTTTAAATAGCTGAGCTACGAGCTCACAATGCATCGCCTCGCGGCGCATTGTGAGCTTGTAGACCGGCTATTTTCCAAATGGCCGAAACGTATATATGGCTGACTTTTTGTAATAATAATCTAAATCTAAAAAATAACTAGAAACTAAAGTTACATTTCCAAATAATTGTGGTGGAGTAAAAGTATAAAAGGTGCCTCAGAGATGCAGTGGAGTAGAAGTAAAGGAATACATGAAAGGTCGACCTAAAAACAAAGTCGTCCCAAACTCGTTTCCCAACGGGTCTGTGGCCTTATTGCTAGATGCAGAATAGACAGAAATCTAATCTTTGCTTCTGGGGGTCCCTGGAAGAAAATATTTTGCGATAGGGGTCCATCCGTGGAACAAAATATTTTGAGATGGGGGTCCGCATCCAAAAAACACATTTTGGGGGTCCTTAACCAGTGATAGGCACATTGAACAAAACCTATGTTGCTATCATTGTTTCTCAAACTTTGTCAAGTCAAGGAGCCCCAGAATGATATGTACTGTATTTGGCCACGGACCCCCATTGCAAAATATTTTGTTCCAGGGACCCCCAGAAGCAAATATTTGATTTTGGTCTAATCTGCATCTAGCTTCAGGCCACAGACCCGTTGGGAAACGAGTTTGGGTCGACTTTGTTTTAGGTCGACCTTTCCTGCTGACAAAGCACCTCACAATTGTACTTTAAGTATAACATGCTCAAAGTGGATTCCAGGGACTATGTGGGTTCCTTTAGAGGCGTCTAAATTGACCCATACAAGTCTGTAACTCTGAAAGTGTACAAATGGAACCAAATGGACCCTAACAGTTAAGGGGAGACCTTGCAAATTGAAAGTTGAGAAACACTGAAGTATAGTACTTGGGTGAATGGAACAAAATAGCAAAGTACCATCTTTGGCGTAGGCGACGCAGTACACTGTGTCCTTGTGTCCTTTCAGAGGCTGAATAAGAGTCCCCTCTGCCGTGTCGTACACCTGCAAAGAGTAGTGAGATGGTAGCTGAGGCATTCTTTAACCCTCTGTGAGGACAACATTACATTTTAAAAAGCCAGTCTTACCAGAACACGATTTCCAGCAGCGAGAATGAGTTGGCTGCCATCTGGCTTGAAGGCAAGGTCGTAAATACTGCGATGGGAGGAAGACAATGGAATTGTAGCTCGAATAGACAATGATAATCACACACAAACAAACATCTCACTGAGCTTTCTTTTTCGGTAGGCAAGCAAGCTGAAAATACATGACCTAAGAAAGAAAAAAACAGAATTCAAGCATTTCCCAGGTAAACGTTTTGGCTAATTTGAACAAACGTAACGGCTTGGAACTCAGAGAAACAATGACAATAGTAAAGAATTCGTTATTTCAAGTATATTTGCACGCCCAAGGAATTTGGTTGTTGCCTTGAGAAACAGGGTGTAGTAGACGGTTGCTAGGATGTTGCTAGAGTGTACTAGGCAATTCGGCAACCCAAATGTTGAAAGAGCCATATTGGACCAAAAAAACTAAAAACAAATCTGTCTGGAGCCTTATATAAGCCTTATAATGAAGGCAACACATGCTGTAAGTGTCTATATTAGCTATATTCTATCAAAATGACTAAGTAGGCTACAACAAATACATAATGAGCATTCATGATTAAATGTTTATTTTCTCTGCAGCGCATCCTGGAGAGAATGTTGAAATGTAATATTTATTCTACACATTTTTGCAGCATTGGAAAACATTAAGAATGTTTGTGTCATGTCTGTCCTCCTACAGAAACTATATTAAAACAAAAAATATATTTTCCCCCTCCATCTTTTTCCGTTTTCATACACTTTTGAAAAAGCCCCAGGGAGCCACTAGGGAGGCGCTTAAGAGCCACATGCGGCTCTAGAGCCGCGGGTTGCTGATGCTGACCCCTGTACTAGGGTGTTGGGTATTGTATGCTGTTAGACTGGTGCCAGAGTGTAGAAGGTGGAATATCGGGTGTTGGGGAGTTGTAACTTGTGAGGGTGCTTTTAGGTTGTGCTTTTAGGTTGTGCTTTTAGGTTGTAGTCGGTGGTTGCTTAAATGTATTAAGTGTGGGTTCAAACAAACAGTCACAATTCAAGATGTGTTTCAGGGGAATGTGCCTGTCTAAAAGCCTGAATACAATGAGCAGTTATAACTTAAAAGTAAAGGGACCAGACAAAACTAGAACTGCACTCTGTCGAGGTGTCAAGGTGCCAACTTGTGCCTTGTGCACATGTAGGCCATGTATGGCCTACTTGTGCACCAGCAGAGTGTGCTATGAGGTGCACTCACCACTGGCATCACCACTGGCATCGCCAGGAATGCTGGTCCCTCATTGGCTGTTAATGATGACGTCGCCAGAAATGCTGGTCCCTGATTGGGCTACGGGCTTAAATACACACGGCTACCTACCTACCTACCTACCTACCTACCTACCTACCTACCTACAGCCGAACGCAGTACTAACTACGAAGAAGGCCTTGGCAGATTAGTCTGGCCCCTCTCGGTTGTGAACTTGTTATTGGATTTCGCTGACCCGAAGTTGTGGGGCACCAATCAGGGTCCAGTATGCAAATATGGGGCGGCAGTGGCAAAATGAGTCAATAGAGTGACCCGGTAGAGCGGCCGAATGGAAACCACAAGATTCCCAGTTCGATCCCGTGCTTCCGCAAAGTTAGTGTCGAAGAGTCCTTGAGCAAGACTCTGAACCCCTAATTGCTCCCGATGTGCAGGTTGGTGCCTTGCATGGTTTCCCCCACCATCGGTGTATGAATGTGTGTGTGAATGGGTGAATGTAATGCACAATCTATGTAAAGCGCTTTGGATAAAAAGCGCTATATAAATGCACCATTTACAATTTTATGGGGCGGGTTTATTACCAGAGGTCTTTTTTTTAATCTGCCTCTTGGAAATGCAGGTTCCACAGAGTGGCAACTGGGCGGCCGGATGGGAACTGTGAGGTTCCCAGTTCGAACCCGGCTCTCCCAGAGTTAGTGTCGAAGTGTCCTTGAGCAAGACTCTGAACCTCTAATTGCTCCCGATGTGCAGGGTGAATGTAATACACAATCTATGTAAAGCGCTTTGGATGAAAAGCGTTATTTGCACCATTTACCATTTCATATCATCATGGCTGTCTTGATCCAAGGCTATACTGGCAAACCACCGTTTCGTAAGCATTTGTAATTATTTTACTCTTAAATTGAGTTTAGGTGTATAAAAGATCCAAAAAAGAGTAATAGTAATAATAATAATAATTTATTATACAAGTGTGCAATCTTTCAGATAGCCCATTAAATATGGCAGCTATGCACAATTTAGATTTTCTATATAGTATAGGTCTACTAGTACAAAGCTCAAGGTAATTAGCTGTATTCAATTGATATTTTTCAAAGCGAACACATTACACATCCTGTGTATCCTGCAGAAAAGCAGACTGACAATTAGCTATCGGTAGCTTTCTTCAACATTGTCTAAACACATAGCTTTGATGCTCTATTTGCCTGTAAATGTCTGCGTATGGCACCACAAATACAACATATTAGGCCAGTCACAACGCCACCATCACCACTGTATGTAACACAGTATCGTATTAACGGTAGATGAGCATATTTCATTGCCCATGCTAGCGATAGTTTACATAGCAACGGCCGTTGCTAACCACACACATCACAGCATCCTCCTCCTGCATGGCCGATCACCTCAAATAAAGACGTTCTTTTCTTACCATTGTTCAACTTTGTCCCGATCGTGCACTTTGTCTATCCACGTGGGAACGGTTCTCATGCTGGCGGTGTTTAAATTATAATGCTGATGTGTTTTCAACAGGTTGTTGTTGCTTAGTTAGCTGACAGTTGTCATTCTGGGCTTTGATGTGTCGCCACTGCGCAGACTCCGTTCTAGAGGTGGGACCGTGGGACGTTCGCGAACGGATCGAGTCTTTTGAACGGCTCTTTGAAATGAACGATGGGATCCGGTTCGCAGTATTGGGAGCCGTCCCGGTCCCATAATGGAACATTGCCATTCTAATGAACAGTTGTGGGAAAAGTACAAACATTCTTTACTTGTGTAAAAGTATTAATACTGTAGAAATACTCTGCCACAAGTAGAAGTTTGGATTTAAAATGTAGGCTACTTGAGTAAAAGTACATAACTTATAAGTATTGGTATCAAAATGCACTTAAAATACCAATAGTAGAAGATAGTCATTATGCAGAATGTCCCATTTCACAGTTTTCCCAATGTAGAAAATGTAGAAAAATAATTTGAAAATAGCTGATCTACAAGTTGCGACGCATTGTGAGCTTGTAAATCGGCTATTTTTAAATGGTGGGAATCTATATATGGCAGAAATGTATAGGGTTTAAGTAGCCTAATTTGTAATCTTAATCAAATAATCTACAAAGTAACTAAAATGAGCCAGACTTTTGAACGGCTCTTTGCAAGGAACGGATCCCAGAGATCCGGCTCACTTCAAAAAGCCATAAATCCCATCCCTACTTCCTGTGTGGGGCGTGGTTTAGAGTACGTGCCTACAACGTCATGACGTAGTTTCTTTGTTTACGTTCGGATGTTGCTGCTGCATGATTAGCAAACCTCTGTTTACATCCAGCCTTGCTCCACTTTTCTATGAGAAAGAGTGGATGGTCTTCATGGGGATCATTCAGGTAAAAACAGATGCATGTTTGAAACACTTTTGATTTGTGATCCTCCTGCTAATACCCCGCCACGATCTACTGTATATCAGGGTTGCAACCTCAGGCACGGATGCCAACATTGGCACAGGGTTTTTTTTTGATTGAAGGCTTTATTAGAAGTTTGCATAGGAAAATGTACAGATTCATGACGGTACAGTTCACTGGTACAAGGTCTACTAAAAGGAGATCCATGAAAAGACTAAGCTTATTTCAACAGGAAACCATTTAAGTATCTCATATAACATTGAATGACAGACAAATAGAACACAGTACTATGCAGTAGATATGTAAAGAAAAAAAAGGGGGGAAAAAAAGAAGAAAAGAAAACAGTAAATCTAAACAAACAGTAAGTATATACAAGGAATATACAGTAAATCTAAACAGACAGTAAGTATGTACAAGGAATATACAAGTATACAAGTATATACAAGGAAGGGGCAGGGAGGGCAGGGTTGGGCTAGGTTTTTTACCAGTTGCGAACGGCTGCTGCCTGTAAGTGGTTTTTCAGGGCAATTTTAAAGGATGCTAGTGATCCACACTCCTTTATGGCCTTCGGTAAGGCATTCCACATTTTTGTGGTATAGCAGAAGAACGAGTTCGACCCTTTCTTTGAGTTGACTCTGGGTTGAACGTGATCTGTGGCACTGCCTCTGGTGTTGTAATTATGGACATCCTTAACGTTTATAAAGTATTTTGACAGGTACTTGGGTATCATAGTGGTGTAGTGTATCTTGTACACCAGGCCCATTGCAAGTTGCTGTACTCTGTCATCTACTCTGAGCCACCCCACTCTTAACTGGTGAGTAGCGGTGAGGTGAGTCTGATAGGGAAGGTTAAGCAGGACCCTAATTAGTTTATTTTGGGCTGTTTGGAGTTTAGTTTTAAGGGCTTGTGGGGCGTCACGATACCATACGTGGACTCCGTAGTCAAAGAGGGGCTGGATTATTGCACCAGCTATGGTCTTCAGTGTGTTGAAGTTGACCATTGGGGCGATCCTCTGTAGGAAACGAGTTCGTTGGTTGATTTTTTGTATTACTTTTGAAGTCATCTTTTCGCTGGAAAGATTAGCTTCAAGGATACATCCTAAGTAAGAGATTTCGTTTTTTCGTGTTATGACCTTGTCACCCACTTTGATTGTGAAGTCATCTACCTTTTTGAGGTTATGATTTGATCCAAAGAGGATGGACTCGGTTTTTCCCAGGTGAATTGATAATTTGTTGTCGTTAAGCCATGTGCAGATCTTACTCAGTTCAGAGTTAAGTGTCTTTTCAACCTGCAAGTGGTCCTTGCCCGAGACTAGGAGAGCCGAGTCATCCGCGAACAGGAACAGGTTGCAGTCGCAAGCAGATGCCATGTCGTTCACGTATATTAGGAACAACAGAGGTCCCAGTATGCTACCTTGAGGAACACCACAGCTTACTGGGAGGGGGGGGGGACAGGGTTCCGTTAATCTCCACCACCTGTTCCCTCCCCACCAGGTAAGATTGCATCCAGCTCAGGGGGGGGTGATCACTGGCACACAATTTACAGTTTAGTCATTTAGCAGACGCTCTTAATCCAGAGCGATTTACAATAAGCACACTGACCTGTGTGAGAGAGGATTTGTCTTTTAAAATAATTTATTTAAAAATGATGAGAATTAAATGAAGTCAATTGACTTAATTTAATTCTCATAATTTTTGTGTAATTTAAATTACACATACACATTAAATGCACATCCTTCTACATTCATTCAAACTCTGAACTCTAGTCTGACTGGGGATGGAGTCTGGGAGATGTCCTGATGTTAAAGAAAATATTTCAAAAGTCATAATAGAAATGTAATGCTGAACTATCAAGACAAGAAAATAAAAACATGGCACTTCATGTCAAAAACATATTGCCGACCCCTGTTCTATATCAATGCAATCGCAGAGCGATAATTGCCTGGTTCCAGACCATAGACCCCGCCCACTCTCAGAGTGGACTCTTAAGCGTGAGCTGAGTCTGAAATCAGGCTAGAGCGATAATGCCATTTTCCATTCATACATTTATAGATGGAATGTGTATTCCAAAAGAGATGACCGCTGACGTCGGTCACTGGGACTCATTTTGCCACAGAGGACTCAACTGCAACACAGATCTCTTTGAGATCCGTTTCGAGATCATCTGGATATTGGATATGGATCATCTCTCTCAGCCAGGGGCCAACGAAGACAGAGACTCTGCTAATGACCAAAGTCACAAGGATGATGAAGGCTTGTCGTCATGTCATTCTTCTAAAATGCCCCCGGGGTGGACAAGAGTGGTAAGGAAGCGTAAAACGGGCAAGACAGCAGGCAAAGAAGACGTCTACATTACAAGGTGACTCTTGGGTTTTGCCTTTTGTTAAGTTAATTAATGCAGTGTTTCTCAAACTTTAACATTTCAAGGTTTCCCCTTAACTCTGGCAGTTAACGGGTCCATTTGGTTCCATTTGTACACTGCCAGAGTTACAGACTTGTATGGGTCAATTTAGACCCCCATAAAGGAACCTACATAGTCCCTGGAATACACTTTGAGAACCACTGAATTAATGTTTAGCTTGCGAGTTTGAAGCCATAATAGAGACACACAGGCGCCTACAAATTCACGCCCCCTATTGTGACAGCGACCCCACTTCGGGTAAGGGAGAACGGTGCACTGCAGCTGCCAATGCAATCCCAATGAGAGGCATCGTGAAATATCATAATTTCAGTGGTTGACTACTGAGGCCATAGCGATTTTTTTTGTGTTCTAATAAAGTGTCCCATGAGTTTAATTTTGCGTAAAGTGGCATATCTGTCATCTTGATACACTACCGACATTATACTTTAATATACTTCATCTGTGAGTCCAAAGTGCTAGCATTGGAAATCTTAAGTTTAGGTGGTCGCATGGTACATATGTCATGGACGCATCCCTTGAGGTTTTCAATACCCAGACACGCACTCTCACACACACTCTCATGTATAATTAGGCTGTTTACTTTTGGAAAATTATCGCATCTTGCTTCTTCCAAACGGAGTCTTGCAGGTTATTTTTGGATTAATACTAACCTGGAGAATCCACTCTGTAGTTGAAAACGTCGGGATCTTCAAAGTCGGCGTTCGTAAATGCACAGCAGTAAAGACAGTCATGTCACTGAAAAGCGACAGGTTCTGTGTCTGACGTTTCCCCTCTTCTCTGTTAACATTATGGGTAACCCATTTAAGTGGCAAATTAAATGTGACACACATCATGTATTTAGCAAACAAGAAGATATGTTGTCAGGGTCAGGCCATACACTTGAAAACATATTTTTATTTAAATCAATATAGTCTTCAGTTCGTGTAGGATTATTTTAATATTAGGCTAACCACAAGTTGAATTGCAATGACTTTCTATGGGCTGGCTTGCAGTTCACCGTTCTCCCTTACCCGAAGCGGGGCCGCTGTTTCAATTGTGGGCATGAATTTGTAGGCGCCCGTGTGTCTCTATGGCAAACTGATTTTGTTAAGTACATGCAAAGCTAACATATCACTAAACTCTTTTGTTAAAGTCCCCAGGGGCAGAGGTTCCGGTCCAGATCATCTCTGCAAGCATTCCTTTTTAAAAGACGGAGAGGAGGACCTACACATAGATCTCTTTGATTTCACTAAATCCACGAGTTGCGGTGTCACAGATCCACTGCTCCTCATTAAAAAAACGAGTCGGAGAAAGAAAGAAGGGCTACAAAGACAGAGGACAATGAAAGAAGACACTGAAATACTGGACCAGCCTCCAAGTGAAACCAAAAGTGCCCCTGCTTCTACGTCCCACAAGCAGAACGCCATAGCTGAACATCAAAGCATCACGGCTAAGCACAACGTGGACAGTTCTCCCTTGATCAAATGTGACGTCAACGTGGAACATATAAGCGCAGAGAAAGACCACAGCAAAGCTAATGGTGAAATGGCGACAGAGGAGGACACACAGACTAATGGTGAAATCACAACAGAGGAAGGGGACACACTGGCGTTTCACGGTTCTAGTGAAGAAACCGACGGGGCCGCGTACTTCAGCACGCAAACCTCTCCTCAGGTAGGGCTGTCACGGTTATGACATTTTACATGACGATTAATTGTCACTCGAATAATTGCGACTAACAATTTAATTGTGTTTTTGTCGTTGACAATCACATTTCTGTTTGGCTTTTAGGCTTTGAAGTTGCACATGGTAGATAGATATGACACATAACCTAAATATACAAAGAAATGACTGACATTTTTGGCAACTTTATCAGGGGTTAAAGTTCTCAGTCCTGGGGACTGATTTCAGTCTTGAGGATTCCATAGGGTCTATTTCTGAGATCAGTGCAGATCCGCAAAAAAAATAATATGGGGAAGGTGTTGCGATGGCCGCAGCGTGAATGAGAAAGTTGTCAAAACGCTAGTCAAGTGATTTCCAAGCTAAAAAGCAGTTATAATTTCAAGATATGAGTATTTGAATTGGTCAAACTAGCATAGAATACAACAGAACTTCAGAAGATACTTCTATAAAATGAAGCATGGATTGGCATACACACATTCCGCGAAGGCAGTTCAGAACTACAGGGAAACACCCCAAATATTGGTGTGCACTGCACACGCCATGTTTCAAAGATCACATTTGAGACATGACCTGAAAATAAATTTCAGTCTTGAGATTTTTTGGGGCTTTAACCCCTGAACTTTATACTTAAAAAAGAACATTGATAGTGGAAATAGCCGATCTACAAGCTCAAAGCGCGTCATATCGCGACTGTCACCCAAAGGGTTACTGTCACTTTAAGAATCATCTTAAAACAAGTTAATATATTTATGATGTCATTGTGGGGATGCGCATTTATAAGCCAATCAAATTAATTGTCTGTATAGCCTGACTGTATGACTACTTACTGTACTGGTCAGCTGTTGTTGGGCAGATTACACTGAGACAGTTTCAGACTGTTTCAGGATCCACACGGGTGAGAGACCACATGAACTACTGTATCATACTATTATAATGTCGGGGCTGACAGCGGACCTTGAAAAAAAAATATGAACATTTTCAACGTGGAAACGATTATGACGATTATGAAAAAGAATCAATTATTATGTCAAATAATTGCGATTAGACGATTATGTAATAATTGTGACAGCCCTATCTTCAGGTGTCTTCTTCAACGGCAGCGGACAATGTCAACCTGGAGATAGGCGGCCAGTGGAGGGGACCGCTGAGAGAGAAGCTGCTCAGACTGTCCGCTCCCGCTGGCACACAGAACACTTGTAACAGTCAACAGCAGGACGCACAGGCCGTCTCACTGCCTTCGGCCCCGACGCTGACTGTTCAGCCTGCCACTGACAGTGAGGCAGAGCAGAGCGCAGATGAGATAAGCAATCAAGAGGATGGTGACATGAGGCCTCCTGCAGGACTGGAGGCTGACGCTGACAGCGAGATGAATTCAGAAGCGGTTATACCGCCTGACACCAGCAGTGGGCACTGTTCACCCACAAGAGAATCCCAGAGTTGTGTGTATACTATATAGTCCACTATTATGCAGTCTGACAGCTTTGTCTAGACCAAGGGTCTTCAACAGGGAGTCCGGGACCCCCTAAGGGGGGTCCTTAGAGTTACTACAGGGGGTCCTCCAAATCTTAGTGTGATAGAAACCTTTTTTCCCCTTTTTTATATTAACCACTTGAATCCTAGCATCCATATTCTGAGAACTTTAGCCGAAAATAGCAAATCTACAAGCTCACAACGCCTCGCGCTGCGAGGAGTTGTGAGCTTGTAGATCGGCTAGTTTTTCGCAAAGACGTTTGGTGTAGAGGGGGAAAAAGAGCAAACTAAGAGTGAAATGTCAAGTTATGTGTTGACGCCGGTTCAAGTGATTAAATTCGTATCTGAAAACACAAATTGACACAAATCCAAAATACAATGATGATTGTGCTGTCAATCTATGAAAACGCTGAGGGGGGTCCTTGCTTCATCTCTCTCTCAACTAAGGGGTCCTTGGCCTGAAAACGTTGAAGACCCCTGCTCTAGACACTTAAAAAATGTATCCTTTGTGTGTGA
This sequence comes from Nannobrachium achirus, assembly GCF_963921795.1. NCBI lineage: Eukaryota > Metazoa > Chordata > Actinopteri > Myctophiformes > Myctophidae > Nannobrachium > Nannobrachium achirus. The sequence goes on from NC_137818.1 coordinate 62,355,051, forward strand.
TTTTGAAATAGATCTTACATGCTAAATATGTAATCATTTCTCCCCCCCAGACACCAAACTACTAGACAACCGGAAAACCAGTCCTTATTTCAGTGGGAAGTCACTGAGAGATGGTAATGGTTCAGTGAGTTACATGGTACTTTGAAACATGAGACCCATCCATTGTTTGTAAGGTCAGAAGTTTAATCACCTGGCCATTGTAGAATGTTGGGAAGTTCTGTTTAATCGCCTGGCCTTTGTAGGATGATGGGAAGGTGTGTGTGTGTGTGTGTGTGTGTGTGTGTGTGTGTGTGTGTGTGTGTGTGTGTGTGTGTGTGTGTGTGTGTGTGTGTGTGTGTGTGTGTGTGTGTGTGTGTGTGTGTGTGTGTGTGTGTGTGTGTGTGTGTGTGTGTGTGTGTGTGTGTGTGTGTGTGTGTGACTTTAAAAGACATGTCTTGCTCCTGTATACAGGCCCGAGTCCCCCCAGGAGAAAAGCATTCAAGAAGTGGACTCCTCCCAGGTCCCCTTTCAACCTCGTACAGGAAACCTTGTTCCATGACCCTTGGAAGCTTCTGGTGGCTACCATCTTTTTAAACAAAACCAGTGGTGATGAGACACAACATACACAGTACTGTACACGAAAACAGACGTTTACACACATTATGTAGCCTATTCAGTTGTAACAGTCTGAATTTGATTGTAAAACCCCTCTTATAACGTTTCTTACCTTTTATACTCTAGGTAAGGTTGCCATTCCCATGTTGTGGCGTTTCTTTGAGCGTTACCCGTCTGCGGAGGTGACCCGCCAGGCGGACTGGAAGCCCATAGCTGAACTTCTACAGCCGCTGGGCTTGAACGAGCTCCGAGCAAAGACACTTATCCGCTTTTCAGGTGAATTAATGTTGTATGCCTGCCTTTACCCTGAGTGGAAATATCATTTATATGGATGTAAGTCACTTTCCCATGACAAACATCTCACATTCAGTGTCCTCCTATACAGAGGAATGTCTCACCAAACAGTGGCGGTACCCCATAGAGCTGCATGGCATTGGAAAGTATGGCAATGATTCCTACAGGATCTTCTGTGTGGAAGAGTGGCGAGAGGTGAGTGCAAATAGAATCATTCTACTCAGCAGCTTATACTCTGTCATAGCATGATGATCATCTCCACCTACTGATACGTAGGGCTGCGAATCTTTGCGTATCCCACGATTCGATTCAGAATCGATTCTTGGGGTCACGATTCACGATTTATTTCGATTCTTTCAAATCCAAACGATTTGAATTCAGAAACGATTATCTTCCGATTTAAAAACTATTCTCGATTCAAAACGATTCTCTATTCAATTCATATATCAGGATCTACTCCAGTCTGCTGGCATGAAAGCAGAGTACATTTACGAGCTTTTATAATTGTAAAGGTTTTATCAACTTATTGCAATAATGTAAACATACAAAGGTAAATCCAAAACAATATGTCTGATTTATTCATGTTTGCAGTTGGCACACATTCTTTTAACTTGTACAAACACAACATAATATCTAATAAAAAAATTAAGCTATGATTTTTTTCCTGTGATACGTCTGGAGTAATCTAAATTAGTGGAGAAAACCCCCAGTTAACAAACAGTCCTACTGCTTTGTAAACCAACCACGATACCATCCCAGTGTGAAGGACGACACCAAAGTCTTTGTATTGGTCCTGTGATGTGATGCCGTTACTTCCGAATTAGGGGTGGGCGATATGGTGATAATTATCGTTGAGACGATACAATGTCTCCACGATATGCCTTTTCAGAGATATCATATATCGTGATACAATTGAGGGAGCCTTGTAAAAAATCCTGTTTAACCGTTAATACAGAGATTCATTGCAGAATTCAATTTAAACCTGCATTTTGGTCTAAATCAGTAGTTCTCAAAATGTAAAACGTCAAGGTCTCCACTTAACTCTGACAGTATACAAATGAAACCAAATGGACCCTTACGGGTCCATTTGGTTCCATTTGCATACTGTCAGAGTTACATACTTGTAAAGTTCAATTTGGACCTCTCAAAAGGAACCCAGAGAGTCTAGTAACTTGAAAAATAACCATAAAAACCAAGTGAAAAAGAATTGTGATAAAATCGTGTAATGTGATACAGCTTGGGAAAATATTGTGATATTGTATTTTTCCATATCGCCCACCCCTATTCCGAATTGTATCCACCGTCGACAAGCTCATTTGTTGAATTTAGAGCCAAACGTATCATCTGGTTGTGCGAGACGAATGGCTTTCTATATCGCATAATCTTCGTCAATAATAAACTCTTTGCTTTTTTTTGTGTGTATCTTCAAGGTGACCCCTAAAGATCACAAGTTAAACAAATATCATGCCTGGCTGTGGCAGAACCACGAGCAGCTCGGAATCTGAAACGTCATAAACGGAGGACAAACCTTCAAGAGACTTTGTGCGTAGTCTGTTACATCACTGCAGAAATGAAATGATCCAACAATTATGTCCTATTGAACTCCTCTCTGAATACCTCATGTTCGGAGGTAGTGTTTGCATCTCTTTTTAAAATTTAATGTTGATTAAAGATGTTTTTTTCTACGTTAAAAGGTTTGATCTGTTATTATTGTCGATATAAATCTTGTTATTATGATCAAAGCGTTATTATACTACCAGTCTGTTATTCATGTATTGATGTATCATCTACAGCAGTGGTTCTCAACCTTTTCAGGCCATGACCCCCATAATAATCATATTTTAAGTTGGGACCCCCCCACCCTGACGAGCACTAAGAGTTGAAGCATTATATTTTGTATAACACGGTTCTATTGTGAAACTAGCAGATCACAACGCCTCGCGTTAAGAGGCGTTGTGAGCATGTAGATCGGCTAGTTTCACAATTTCTGCCTCTAATATTTCACAATTTGGCCAATGTTTAATTTGTAATTTTAGAGGTACTAAAAAGTCCTTAAATTGTCACTTTTGAAATGTGCAGATACCCTCCATACACTTAAAGTTTATGTTGGTTTGTTTACTGTTGAGTGAGAAAACAACGTTGCACATTAAGTTAATTATCTGGGGACCCCGCAAAATAATTTGGGAACCCCCCTGGGGGTCCCGACCCACAGGTTGGGAACCACTGATCTATAGTATATATGTACATACCTACAAGAATCAAGAGGGGTTAATTCATCACTTATGCAGCAAGGTGTCAGTGTGACACAACAGCAATACAATATACAAGATAATAATAGAGAGAATTCTGTATTGTAATGAAACAACATGGTGACAAACATAAGTACACATAAAACACACGCTAACCCTCTTTAAAAACCTTAAAGGGATATTTCACTTTCAAAAAAACTTTTGGTCATTTTATCGTTTATTCAGGCTTTTATTTGCTGGCTTCTTTTCTCCATGTTATATTCCTTGGCACCTAAAGACTCATTCAGATGCAGGCATTCAGGTTTCTCTACAGCAGGGGTTCCCAAACGTTTTTGTCTCAGGGCACCCCATGAATGTATTTTTAATCCGAGGCACCCCTACATTATAATTTTCACTATATTTATAGCATATCGTTGTTGTCGGGTGGAAACCTTGTATGTCCAAAACCGTTCGTTTTGCATTTATCATCTATAAAATGTACTAAACTAGTGAAAACAGCAGATCTACAAGCACACTGTTTGTAGATCGGCTATTTTCACTAGTTTTGTGCAACAGTCTTGTATGATGAAGCAGGGCTTTGCTTTACCAAAAGACACATTTGAAACTTGGAGATACAAGATTTCTGCCTGACAGTGACGATATTTAGTGATTATGTTGCGAGGAAAACGTTGAGATTTTAGCCATTTTGGTTAGAACTGACTGAAAATAACTTTGTACAAGTTTAAAATGATACTAAATAATATTTTTTCAAGTGTCCAAATAAATTCCAAATATCAAATGATCTCAGAGTGCCCCGTCACCCACTTTGAAAATCCTTGCTCTACAATATAGGCCTACACATACAGTATAAATACATATATCTTTACACTACATAATGTAATTATGTAGCCTATTTCAGTGTTGTTTTTGACAGCAAAATTTGATTTAGTTTTAGTCATAGTCTTTTGAATAAAATGTCATTTTAGTTTTAGTAATAATTTAGTCACCTGAAAAGTATTAGTTTTAGTCTAATTTTAGTTGACTATACAATTTTAGGCGACTAAATCTACAGTTGATTTAGTCGAATGAAATGTATCTTGGCAGGCCGATAGCATCGTAATGACTGATTTTACACTTGGTTGTTTGCTGAAAATAGCAGATCTACTGCGACACGTTGTGAGCTTGTAGATCTGCTATTTTCAGCACGTAACACCTGAGAGCAACCAAACATAAAATTACTCTCTTCTCCACTAGTCCCTCCCTAACGTTTTAGTCTAGTTCTTATTTTGTTGACGAAATCAATATATTTAGTCTTAGTTTTAGTCACACACAGCTTAGTTGTGGGCTCGCCTATAGGCGAGCACACTTTAGTTATTGTCATTATTGTGGGCTCGCCTAAAGGCGAGCACACTTTAGTTATTGTCATTATTTATTTATTTATTTCTATACTAGATCAAGTAGACCAAAAACTTCGGTTCCGTTCTACTCCTACATACTTAGTGAGAAAATGAAAATAAAAACATCAATGTGTTCAGTTTACAGTGGCGAAGTGTGCTATTATTTTCTATAGCAATCGGCCAAATGGTGGCGCTGTAGGAAGCCTTCGAAAGTGCGATCTTTGAACAGGTATAGCTCATGCTGTGTTTGAGGTACAGCCATGAAACCTGTATACACGTATGCGTCTCCTCATGCCGAACAACTTTTACCCTCTAACTTTTGACCTCTGACCTTTAGGTCTCCCACAATTCGGAATAATATGAAAAACAGTAAAAATCTATCTCCTCCTGGGATTTTTGCGATACGCGCATGAAACTTTTTTCACATGAACTTTGGACCAATACGGTCAAACTGTCTTCACGGATTTCTTTTAAAGTGAAATATAATTTTTTTAATAATTCAATCAATATTGCGGTTTTATGCAAATTATTCTTCGGCCTCTAAATCATACATGCAAAGTTACACGTTCATGGCATTTGGCAAAGATGTGGAGGGTTAGTCAAAGTATCACTGAAACCAATTTTATTCCAATCGGCCAAAGGGGGGCGCTATATGAAGTGTTTGAAAATTCAAACTTCAAACGGGCATAAGTCATGACTTGTTTCGTTTGAAGACATGCAACTTGTTACACGCGTGCTTTGACTCAAGCGGAAGACATCTGTGTCATTGTTAAGTAAGCTCCGCCCTTTGATTTTCCGCCATTTTGAGCAGTTTGTAAAACGCGTAAACCCGCTTTTATTCTGGAATTTTCGCTCCACGTGCACAAAACTTTTTTTACGTGAACTTTGGACCGATATCTAAAGATCTGTCAGATCGGATTTCTTTAAAATTGAAACATGCTTTTTTAAATAAATTCAATGAATATTGCAGTTTTATGCAAATTATTCTTCTGCCTCTAAATCATACATGCAAAGTAACATGTTCATGGCATTTGGCAAAGATGTAGAGTGTCAGTCCAAATATCACTAAAACCAATCTTACCCCAATTGGCCAAAGGGGGGCGCTATATCATTTTGAGCAGTTTGTGAAACGCTTAAACCCGTTAGGATTTTTTTTTTGCAATTTGCATGAAACATTCTACACACAATCTAAGGACCTTTATCTAATATGCCGATGAAGTGCACACACACAAAAAAATAATAATAATGAATATAGCTGCAAGCAGCGATAAAGTGGCCAAAGCCAAAAACACCTCAAATCATGAACACAGCCTGCAATGTGCGTGAAATCTTGCAAGCACATTCCCAATAGGTCAAGGAACAGATACCACCCTTCTTACATTGGCCTGTTATAGCGCCACCAGCGGGTCAACTTTTGCACAACACATTTTTGGAACAAAATGGACCAATCTTTGACGTCAGTAACGTCAAAGAGAGCACTGCCTGCGATCTTGACATTTTGTACTTTTATAGCCATTGTTTTCTGGCTTGAAGCGAGCCCACAATTGTTTCGAAGGAACAATATTTTTCTAGTTTTTATTTAGTATTCATTTAGTTTTCGTCAGTGAAAAAACAAACATTTTCTGTCATAGTTTTAGTCAACGAAATCAACACTGGCCTATTTATGCACGAATCAGTCCCCTTGCATCCAAGCTCTAGAGAGCCATCTTCTGACAGTTTCTTGGCGGTTGCGGTAGTTGTGACAGGTGTGCTAATTCAGGTGATGGTGTTAGCCTACACTCTGGCCCAGTTTTGTCTTTATGGGTGACCGATCTCCACGGCAACCGTTGCCACTGCAAAACACTCTTCAGTGAGAGCATAGGCTTTTGGGACTTAATATCTAACTAGCTATAGAAAGTGAGGATTAGATTAGATTGTATATTTTGTTACAGAATTTAAGTTATACTGTAGTTTTGTTAAGTTTAAGCAAGTGTATTGGATTAAGGAGAACGTCATCTAGGAGCTGACCATGTTTTTATTCCTAAGAACTTCATTGCACAAAGCCTGATTTAAGAGACCTCAACTACGCCATGAAACTCCGTAAGGACGAGCTTTGGTTTTTCTATGTGTTGCTGGTGGAGTGTTTTAAGCCATTTAGGTTTAGAATTATTTAATGCTTTAACTATAGAAACATAGCAGATATACTGCGAGCTTGTAGATCTGCTATTTTTGAAAATTCGTGAAAATGTGTGCAAATCTTTGAATATTATGTATTTTTAAGCAACATTTTTAACTCAAATTTTGCCTCGGGGGGTCCCTGCCCCTGGAACTAAATATTTTGAGATGGGCGTCCGTGGCCAAATACATATCATTTTGGGGGTCCTTCATGGAAAAGTTTGAGCACCGCTGACATAGAAACATAGGTTTTTCAAAAAACCTTAGAAGGATTTGAAATATTCAAAGACTGTGAGCTTGTATATCTGCTATTTTTCAATAGTTAAACACAAAGTAATGCGTAATAATACGTTCCCATGGGGGGCCCGCCGTGAATCCTTGTACCCAGGGCCCAGAATGTGGTGCGACACCCCTGGGTTGATTGATTGACTTTCTACTTTTTTTTTTTTTACCAAAACCACAGCTTCTCTCTGTGTGGCCGCCACACCTGTGTCGCTTCGTCGCACCACGCCTCCTGCGCGTCAGAGTCGATGCCTGATGGTGACATCCTTGGCATTGCCCACCCTCTCAACAGATGTCAGTATGATTAAGCTCATATTCTGTTAGAATCGCCTGTAGGCCACCTACCGTATATTGTATGCCAGTGTTTCTCAAACTTTCAAATTTCAAGGTCTCCCTTTAACTCTGACAGTATACAAATGGAACCAAATAGACCCTAACGGGTAGTTACAGACTTGTATGGATCAATTTAGACCCCCATAAAGGAACCCACAGAGTCCCTGGAATCCACTTTGAGAACCACTGCCGTATGCTGTTCCTGTTTATCAGTTTTCTACAAGTCTGCACTATTTTCTTAATTTATTCATTCATTTCCAACTCCAAGAGTGTACAAATGTAACCACCAAATGGGTTACATTTGTACTCTCTCAGAGTTAACTTAAAGGAGTAGTTCACCCCCAAAATGACTTTTTTTCCCCTATTGATTACTCACGCCATGGAGAAGTTCAATAATATTTTGTTGTATTTCTCGCATATTCCTAAGACAAAAAATTGATTATAGTACATTTACCCTGATGGTTTCCCCATCCAGGGCCATGCATTCGGGTCCCCATCCGGAATCAATGGGGGTAAATTTACTATAATCACATTTTGTCTTAGGAATGCGACATGTACAAAACAAATATTATTGAACTCAAGTCTCCATGGCATGAGTAATCAATAGAAAAAAAGTCATTTTGGGGGTGAACTACTCTTTTAACACAGTGTATGTTTTTACAGTGTATACTTTAGATTTTTGCACTGCTTGTCTACTGTAGGCCTACTGTCTTGCACCACTTTACGCGATGCAACTATTTGAGTGCTGTATTGAATGGTGTCTGTCTGTTCTTGTGCTTATTCAAGACGTGTCTATAGGCCTACTGTACTTTGAATAAAATCAGGGTTCCCACGGTCATGAAATTCCTGGAAATATTTTGAAAAAATTCCAGTACTGGAAAAGTTTTGGAATGTATCAAGGGTCCTGGAAGGTCCTGGAAAAAATAACTATGCATTGTCTTTGGTTATTGATTTTTTTAATACCTCTGAACTTACAAATTAAACATGAGCCAAATTGTCAAATATTAGAGGCAGAAATTATGAAAATAGCAGATCTACATGCTCACAACGCCTCACAAAATTCCTCAACTCTTAGTGCTCGTCAGGGCGGGGAGTCCCCAGTTAAAACATGATTATTTCGGGGGTCACGGCCTGAAAAGGTTGAGAACCACTGGCATACACTACCTGTCTTTGGGCATTGCGCATAGGAGTAAGCGACTTGTTATTGAGCTGAATTATTGTTATATAGTCCTGGAAATTGGTTTAAATATTCTGGAAAAGTTTTGGAAAAGTTTTGGAAATTAATTGGTAAAAATGTGTGGGAACCCTGTAAAATGCTTCTTGCTTTGTTCAGCGTATCCCCAGGCTGGACCCGCTACATCCACCTATGGTCAGCAGACGCACGGTTAGCCTAGAGACGTCACTGGTGAATCAACACAACCACCAGAGGACTCTGATCATGCAGAGGAGAGAGCACTGCAGGTTAAATACTCTTGACCAACAAGGAAAACTGTACTAGAATGTATGATTGACAGCAGCAATACATACAGTAGGTGACGACCGATTTGTACTGCAACTATCGATTATTTTCATATAGAGAATGTTGTGTCGATTCCTTTTTCGATTAAGCAAATCATCGAAAAGTATGTTTTTTTATATCAACAAATCCAACAAAAATAAAATCACATGCAGACGAAATTGACAAAAATAACTGCTCAAGCTACGTGTTGTATCACGACACATATTGAGCTGAACATAGTAGATATGCTAACCCTATGAAAGTATACCAATTTTAATAAAGTTATCAATTACTTTGTTAGAATCGATTATTGTTTATAATCGATTCAGTGTGATAAGTTCGATTAACTATTGCACCCCTAGACTCATGGCATGTGTCCACTTCTATGTCGACATCTGAGTTGCTTCAGTCACCAACCTTTTGTCTGTTGGTTGTTTCAGGTATCACCAAGTGTGGAGAAGACCCTTTTATGGTACCAGCAGTGAGAGAGAAGAGCACAGGTGAAAAAAGATGGGACGGTGTTAGTGAACATCATGTACACCAGTGGTTCTCAACCTGTGGCTCGGGACCCACAGTGGGGGGGGGGGGGGGGGTCCCCAGATGATTAGCTTAATGTGCAACATTCTTTTCTCACTTAACAGTAAACAAGTTTAAGTGTATATAGAGGGTATCTGCACATTTCTAAAGTGACAATTTAAGGACTTTTTAAAACGACAAATTAAACACTGGCCAAACTGTATTAGTGGCAGAAATTGTGAAAATAGCCGATCGATCTACATGCTTACACCGCCTCGCGTTGTGAGCATGTAGATCTGCTATTTTCACAATAGAAGCATGTTATACAAAATGTAATTGTCTCAACTCTTAAAATATGATTATTTTTTGGGGTCGTGGCCCGAAAAGGTTGAGAACCACCAATAAATGCGTATCTCGAGAACCGTTCGTCCCACCGGCTTCAGATTCGGCATGCACGTTCCCCACCGCGGCGCGGAGTGCAGTGCCGGGCCTCGACCCGACCCGATGCGCGGTTGTCCCGAACAGATATCTCCATATATGGGCATAAAATGGACGCAGACAGACAGATACAGATATCTCCATATATGGGCATAAATGGACACAGGCAAACAGATGGTCAAAACGGATCCTATGACAACAGGTATAATGGGGTTTGCATTAAAGGTGGAACCGGCACTGTGACTGCAACACAGTCGGAGGCACAGACAGATACAGAGATCTCCATAATGGACATAAAGGGACACAGACAAACAGATACAGAGATCTCCATATATGGGCATAAAATGGATGCAGACGAATACCAGTAGAGTCGCCGGAATGAAACTCGCCGGGAAACGGGGTGCGTTCGGAAATGCAACACCGGGTGGGGCAACGGTGCGCTTTTTCAGTCTGAACTCTGAAGGTAAACTTTCTGAAAAGCAGCAGTTGCTAACCTAATGTTGCTATTGATGTTTATAAACTAGGGTAAATTATGGTGATAGTCCTAATCTCACAGTATCACAAATGTTAATGCTAGAAACAACAAACATGTAATGTACAGTAGGACAAACAATCACAGTATGCCTTCTTCAGTATCAAGATGAATTAATATTCTAATATTCTATTATAATTTACCCTAGTTTATAAACAATAGCAACATTAGGTTAGCAACTGCTGTTTTTCAGAGAGTTTACCTTCAGAGTTCAGACTGAAAAAGCGCACTGCTGCCCCACCCGGTGCGCATTTACGAACGCACCCTCCGTTTCCCGGCGAGCTTCATTCCGGTGACTCTACCGGTTACCATGCAGACAGTCAGACAGACAGATACAGATATCTCCATATATGGGCATAAATGGACACACGCAAACAGATGGTCAAAACGGATCCTATGACAACAGGTATAATGGGGTTTGCATTAAAGGGCGGGGCATTCATTCCCTATTTACATTGTTCCCGAGTTGGCCAGGGTGCCGACTAGACGCTCGGCCGGCCGAGCTTCTAGTGATATAAATGGTTAATATAAATAAAACCTTTTTGAAGTGGTGAAAGCCGCTTCCAAGGAGTGGCTTTGTGTGTCCCTTTCATGTCCATATATGGTCATTTCAGTCCAGAATGAACAGGTTTTATCTGTCCGTAAATGTGTGTCCCATATGTGTCCCCTCATGTCCATATACAGTATGGTCGTTTCAGTCCAGAATGAACAGGTTTTATCTGTCCGTAAATGTGTGTCCCATGTGTGTCCCCTCATGTCCATATATGGTTGTTTCAGACCAGAATGAACAGGTTTTATCTGTCCCGTACATCCAGAATATGTGTGTAGTGTCCGTCCCAGTCTTATCTGATGATTAGAACACATTGAATATATTAGGACTACTGCGGCACCCAAATGTGACTAGGTCTGGCACTTTGTGCCTTATGTCGGTATTAGTTTGAGTTTGTCTGTCCCGTGCCTGTCCCGTCCAAAATGAAAAATTTAACATTGGTCAAGCTTCACATGACAATTTGGCTCTCCAGACAATTTTATACTCAGATTCACCGCTTCACTTCGAACCGAGGTTTGATTTTTTGAGAAGTGCTGACGTACTTGGACATGAATGGGTACTGTCAGGGATGACGTCTTGCTTGCTTACGTAATCTTTTCGTCATTTCCCAACCATTCTCACCTCTATATAATAGCCATGTTGCACGGCAGAATCAGTCGGATATCTAACTATTCTATCGTATCGTTTCTAACTTTGTAAAAAGCATTTAATTCAAGCTAAAGAAATCGCCACGCCACTCGACTGACTCGAGTCGTCACCCGTCACCGAGTCGAGCAAGAGTTTGGGTCATGATAGTCAAGCACCGCATCTGCCTCTGCCTCCTGGCTCTGTTCGCGATGCTGCTGTTGTTGGGTGTGATTTGTTGCTGGAACAAGCAGGATGCTGGGGGTGAGAACGTGTTGCAGGATGTCAAAGCTGCAGGCGAAGACGAGCAGGTCATAGAAGTCAAGGACAGCAATTTTTCCTTCCTGAACGCCGCTTTCACGCTACCACGCCAGGAGGCTCAGCGCTTTTATAATTTCAACTACCTCATGGATCATCCTGACAAGTGCACTGGACAAGACGTCTACCTCCTGATCCTGGTGAAGAGTGCGCCAAAGCATGCAGACCGGCGCGATGCCATCCGCAGATCCTGGGGAGACGAGAGGTTCATCCAGCGCTCAAAGGGAGTGACGGTGAAGGTGCTTTTTGCCTTGGGCGCTCCGACCGGGGATGGAAGCGCCGGCGTTCAGGAGGATCTGCGCCGCGAGGACAGCCTCTACGGGGACTTAATCCAGCGTGACTTTCATGACTCATACCGGAACCTAACCTTGAAGTCCATCATGCAAGTCCACTGGGCTAAGGAGCGATGCTCCGGTGCACGCTTCTACATGCAGGCCGATGACGACACTTTGGTTCATACACTGAACCTGGTGGACCACCTCAGACAGCTGCAGGACGCGGCCCAGAGCAACGTCACCGGCTTGTGGCTCGGCAGCGTGGCTAAGGGCTTCCAGCCCATCCGGGAGAAGGGCCACAGACACTACGTGTCCATCGAAACGTACCGGTGGTCAACCTGGCCAGACTTTACCTTTGGCGCTGGTTACGTGCTTAGCCGCGACGTGGTCGACAAGGTCTACCAGGCCACACTCACCCTCAACGCCTCCGTCCCTCTGGATGACAATTTCATGGGTATTTGTGCCAGCATCATTGGCGTTAAGCCACAGAATCACCCCTTCTTTGCACCCTGTGGAAAAGCACCCTATCACCCATGCATTTACAGGCAGATGCTGAATTCCCATGGCCATTATGGCCAAGACATGCTTAACCTGTGGACTGAAGCGACACACCCGGAGGTCGAGCAGAAGGCCTCCGAGAGCGACTGCACGATGGTGAAAAAGGCTCTCCTTTGTAAACCCGACGGGAATTCTTGGGACACATATTCCTGTGAAGCAGCCTTTGTAGGCCTAGAATAGGTTGTGGTTAAACGTGCATCAGGCGGGGCCCAGACCGCTGGCCTAGCGTTCCGGGCACTAGCCTGAACGGAAAAGAAGCGCTCCTTCCCCCAGCGTCTCCTACGGTAGCTATAATAGCAGTGTGTGGGCGTCTGGGCGACAGTGATGAACGCCTGTCAGACAGCAGTAATGTCATTGGAGCCTGACAAACGTGCTGCGTGTCTCTCCCCATCTTGTTTGCCCCTGTGCGTGGGGAGAAGTAATCGTGTCTGCGATATGGTGCTGAACAGTGTTGGGGAAGAACTTAAGAAGATACTTGGAAAGTGTAGCTTGTAGGCTACAGTTATGGCAGTAACTTGACCAACTTACATTTCTACCCCTAAAGAAATGTGACTAGTTTCAAGTTACATAGAAAAGGTATCTTTTCAGTTAGGCTACTTTCTTTTCCAGCATTAAATTGAGAATTTGGTGTTATCTCATATTATGAGATATATGAAACAAAATAGCCTATAGGCTAATATCCTAGGCTACAAAAAGAAGTCACATGCCAGCAGAAATATGCCTCTCAACTTAGTTTCATACTTTTAAAAATGTTCTCTTTTCTAGGGTATAAAACATTATTGATGACTTAATGGTTTTTTATATTGTGGCACGTTTAATTGATCATATCTTAATAGTAGTAATAGTGTCTCTACCAGGCGATTGAACAACTCAGTGCATATGCAAACATGTTTTTTTTTATTGTTTTTTTTTCCCACAGATATTGCAACAGTTATCATTACATTGTTTTTTTTATACAAAAGACAAAAACAAAGAAAACAATGACATGACAGAACAGTACAAACATTACCACAGTATGCATATGCGTGCGCACAAACACGCATACACATGTATCCATACATGCACACTCTCCCACATGTTACCATCAATAATAACTTGAGGATATCATACTGTTACATGAGGCATGACATTTGATGTCAATCTTATCACATCTCTTTTTTATTTTATTTTATCACATCACATCTCTATGCAATTGCAAACTCATTGACTTCCAATGACGAGTTTGGCGAGTTATAGGCTACTAGAAGCTCGGCCGGGAGGGCAAGCATCTACTGCTGTATAATGCTGATGTGTAACAGCTGCTCCTATCTGGATATCAGATATTGTATGGATGCTGTCAATGCAGCACCACCTGTGCTTCTAAATTGTCTGCGTATAATGTGTTGATACCGTATTCCACACCTACTGTATAAGATTATTTATTTACACACTTCAACACTTATTACTCCACTGCACCCTTATATTAAATAGGCCTAGAATTATTGAATACTTTAGCTATTGAAAAATAGCAGATCTGCAAGCTCACAGCGCTGTGAGCTTGTAGATCTGCTATTTTTGAAAAAGTCGTAAAAATGGGTGCAAATCTTTGAATATATGTCTTTTCAAAGCGAACGTTTGTAACTCAAATTTTGCTGCTGGGTGGTCCCTGGAACTACTAGATATTTTGAGATGCGGGTCCGTGGCCAAATACATATAATTTTGGGGGTCCTTCACATGAAAAGGTTTGAGAACCACTGACATACTAGTCTCTCAAGAACAGACCAACTGAGCTCCAGTTGAAGTGAAAAGGACCTTTTCTTTGACGATGGCCGGCCAGATTGCTGACATGGAAACATCAGGATTTTTCAAAAATAGCAGATCTACAAGCTCGCAGCGCGGCGCTGTGAGCTTGTATATCTGCTATTTTTCAATAGTTAAAGCATACAATAATGATACACAATAATGGGTTAAAACCTTTTTATACTTATAGCCTACCTTGTTCTTATACTATTCTTATTTACCTGTACAAAAACACCAACAATGAAGAAACCTGGAACCAAAATATTTCCCTGCACATTCATAGTAGGGCATTAACGAAAAAGTCGACAAGTCGACTTCATTACACAAGTCGACTCCCACCAGAGAAAGTCGAAGTTGAAAAAAAAAAAACCTTTCTATTGTAAAATAGCAGATCTACATGCTCACAACGCCTCGCATCGCGAGGCGTTGTGAGCATGTAGATCTGCAATTTCTCATGTAGATCTGCAATTTCTCCCTCTATATCTGCAATTTCTCCCTCTATATATTTGACAATTTGGACAATGTTTATTTTGCCATTTTAGAGGTAGCCTATTAAAAAGTCCTTAAATTGGCACTTTAGAAATGTTAAGATACCCTCTATACACTTAAACTTTATGTTGGTGTGTTTACTGTTGAGTGAGAAAACAATGTTTCACATTAAGTTAATCATCTGGGGACCCCACAAAATAACTGGGGGGTCGTGTGTGATGTGATGACGTCATCAAACGATAAAGTCGACTTCAACTCAACTTTTTACTGAGTCGAGTCGACTTGCTAAAATCACAAGTCGTTAATGCCCTGATAGCATTACAGATCTTGCATCTCGAATCCCTTGATCTTGCTTCGAAGTTCTGCGAACTCTCTCACGTTGCATTAGGAAGGAGCTGCGTGACAGCCTGGTCAGACAGACGGAGGAGAAAAGGCTGGCACTGAGACTGCAGCTGGCCGCGAAGGCCAAAGACGGCCAGTATTTATGCCAAGTGGATCGCCTCGCTCTGTCCAGGGACAGAGAGGAGAGAATCAAGCACCGCAGAGCCATGACACTGTACAGGGACGAGAACAAGAAGGTACTCTAAATTAGCCATAAATTATAACTACCAGGAGAGGGTGCTAATATGCGGAGGTTATGTCTCTCCTGGAGTTATAAGCCAGAGTCATATGGCTCTCGCTGGTTGAGCCCCAACGTCCATACTACGCTCAAAACATGTACATATCAATAAGTTGCTCACCGATCCGTCGAAACAGCTTTATATCTACCGGACGGCACACTCGTTGGCATGTGTTAGTCCATATGTTGCTAATAAATTAATGTTTACTAAAACTTCACCGAGTCTCATCGCTTTCCTTGTTTTTGAACTGCTTGGGTAAAAATGGCCGAACATATCACGTGACGTTGATCGCCGTTGCGATTCGCTCATACTAGGACATGACGTTTTTGTATGCGGAAGTATTCCAACGTTCTGTAGTTCTGAAGCGTTCTGAAGGCGACGAGGAAACGTGAGTCTCGGAGAAGTTTTAGTAAACATTAATTTATTAGAAACATATGGACTAACACATGCCAACGAGTGTGCCGTCCGGTAGATATAAAGCTGTTTCGACGGATCGGTGAGCAACTTATTGATATGTACATGTTTTGAGCGTAGTATGGACGTTGGGGCTCAACCAGCGAGAGCCATATGACTCTGGCTTATAACTCCAGGAGAGACATAACCTCCGCATATTAGCACCCTCTCCTGGTAGTTATAATTTATGGCTAACTCTAAATAATAGGCCTGATTTATGCTTGCACGAAACAGGCTACTGTATACACTACTACTACTGTATATACTGTCACAAAGAAACACGGGCGTCACAAGGGGAGGAAAGTGGGACTGAGTTACAAGGGCCCAAGGTGGTGGGGCCCTTAATTATTTTATGCTTGAAAAATAGCAGATATACAAGCTCACAGCGAGCCACCGAGTGCCGCGCTGCGAGCTTGTAGATTTGCTATTTTTGAAAAGTCGTGAAAATGCATGCAAATCTTTGAATATATGTATTTTTTTAAGCGAAAATCTGCAACTCAAATTTTGCTTCTGGGGGTTCCCTGGAACTAAATATTTTGAGATGGGGGTCCGCGGCCAAATACATATCATTTTGGGGGTCCTTCACATGAAAATGTTTGAGCAGCACTGACATAGAAACATCGTTTTTGATTTGAAATATTCAAAGACTTGGCACAAAATGTTCACGATTTTTCAAAAATAGCAGATCTACAAGCTTGTATATCTGCTATTTTTCAGTAGTTAAAGTACCCAGGGCCCAGAATTTGGAGCGGGAAAAAAAAACACCTGACAAATAATCCACTTATCCACTGCATGTCAGCTTTGTTCAGACACTACCTGTAACACCAGTGGAATCTAATCTGTATACCCTCTAATGATGCAGACTGCTTCTCATGTTACATTATTAGCTAATGTTCGCGGTTTTCACTCATCGCGTGTCTATGTGTGTGTGTGTGTGTAGCTAATGGAGCAGATATGGGAGGACAAAGCATTAGCGCGTTCCCTGGAGGCTGTGAGGGAGACAGAACGACTACAACGCAACCCCATTAACTGGAGTGGAACTCTGAAATAGGCTTACAAACCCACGACCAGGAAACTGTCACCTTACCCCTTGGGAAATGAAACCGACACAGTGTTGATTTCGTCGACTAAAACTAGGACGAAAAATGTTTGTCGACTGCGTTTTTTTCACTGACAAAAACTGAATAAAAACTAAGCTGTGATGACTAAAACTAAGACTAAATATATTGACAATTTCGTCAACAAAATAAAAACTAGACTAAAACGTTAGGGAGGGCTAGTGGAGAAGAGAGTCATTTTATGTTTGGTTGCTCTCAGGTGTTGCGTGCTGACGACGCGTTGTGAGCTTGTAGAACTGCTATTTTCAGCACACAACCAAGTGTAAAATCATTACAATGCCATCAAGGCACCGCCAAAATACATTTCAGTTGACTAAATCAACTGTACATTTAGTCGACTAAAATTAGACTAAAACTAATACTTTTCAGGTGACTAAATTATGACTAAAACTCAAAGACATTGTATTCAAAAGACTAAATCAAAATTTGCTGTCAAAAACACAGATTCCACAAAGCTACATTATTATTCTCAATACTAATTTTATTGAAAGTGCAAACAAAGCTCAACATATATAAATAACAAAAAAGTGAATGATAATTTATTGTAAAAAAACGGAATAGACGGTGTTCTAAGCATGTTTCTAAGCATGTTCACGTGGTTGACTCAAAGATAGTGACAAAACAAAAGACAAGGTGGACGGAAAATAAATATTTCATTTGCTGATAGACAATGCTGGTAAACTTCAAAACAGCATATCAACATTTCTTCTCTAAACATATTGCAGTAGAAATAAGTTAAACACACAAAACATAAATGGGTAGCAGTATGCAGATCAAGATTGACATTTTATCCACGGTATCTTAACCCAACCATTTAAAAAAAGCAGCAGTTAAATTCAGTCTTCCATGCCTATCAGACGACGAAATAAACAAAAACGCGGTACATCACCGCCATTGCAAATCCTATTCTCATGCATTCAGACCTAAGGAATCATCTCTCAAAAGTATGATAGAAAATCATAACGGACATACGTAGAATGAACAGAGGTAATAGTGCAGGGGTCTTCAACGTTTTCAGGCCAAGGACCCCTTAGCTGAGAGAGAGATGAAGCAGGGACCCCCAGATTCCACATTGTGTCATCGTTTGACAGCACAATCATCAGTGTATTTTGGATTCATGTCAATTTGTGTTTTCAGATATTTAACCACTTGAACCGTCAATACTTAATAAACTTGACCTCTCACTCTGTACTTCTTTTTTCTCCTCTACACCAAACCTCTTGAAAATAGCCGATCTACAAGCTCGTTGTGAGCTTGTAGATCTGCTATTTTTGTTCTCAGGATATGGACACTATAGAGTTCAAGTGCATACATATAAAAAAGGATTTTTTTTTCTTTCTTTTTTCTATCACACAAAGATTTGGAGGACCCCCTGCAGTAACTCTGAGGAATCCCTAGGGGTCCCGGACCCCCTGTTGAAGACCCCTGGTATAGTGGATAAATAGTGTTTCCAATAGATTTGTCAGGAGTAAGAGGTGGAATGATTAAATTCCCTCGTCTTGGGCTCCGTATCCACACAGTAGCAGCAAGCCTACGGTTTCAATGACCTGGCTCGGTCCTACTTATCCTATAGAGCAGGGGTCTTCAACATTTTCAGGCCAAGGACCCCTTAGTTGAGAGAGAGATGAAGCAGGGACCCCCTCAACCTGTTCATAGATTGTATTTTGGGTTCATGTCAATTTGTATTTTCAGATATTTAACCACTTGAACCGTCAATACTTAATAAACTTGACCTTTCACTCTGTACTTAGTTTGCCTCTACACCAAACCTCTTTGCCGAAAATAGCCGATGTACAAGCTCACAACGCCTCGCGCTGCGAGGCGTTGTTAGCTTGTAGATCTGCTATTTTCGGCTACAGTTCTCGGAATATGGACACTAGGGTTCAAGTTGTTAATCTAAAAAGGATTGGAAGATTTGGAGGACCCCTTGTAGTAACTCTGGGGTCCCGGACCCCCTGTTGAAGACCCCTGCTATAGAATAAATTAAATAAATAAACAAATAACTTAAATAAACAAATGAAACATGAACGTGACAAATTCTCAGACGTGTGGAAGAAAGAAGACATCATTTCTTGGGCGACATTTTGGTCGGATAAAACACACGGATGCATAATAACTCGGTAACAATCAGTTGAGGTCTTATTCATTTAAACCATTTTAAACCCCATTATACTTTGTTGACAAAGTGTCCCCCACAGGGGTCTATCCTTGGCCCACCTCCTTTTTTCACTCTACAACAAATCTATTCGCCAGAAATAGCTGATCACGAATACCATTATGGCAAGTTATGAGCTTGTAGATCAGCTATTTTTTTGCAGAATGTTATATATTCGGCAATATCTACGCTAGGGTTTAAGTGGTTATGCCTGTTTCCAAGGACGTTAAGGTAGGGCAGTGGTTCTAAACCTTTTCAGACCGCGACCCCCAAAATAATCTAATTTTAACTGGGACCCCCCCCCCCCCCCACCTTGACAAGCATTAAGCGTTGAGGCATTACATTTTGTAGAACACGGTTCTGTTGTGAAAATAGCAGATCTACATGCTCACAACGCCTTGCGTTGTGAGGTGTTTTTTTTCACAATTTCTGTCTCTAATATTTGTTTAATTTGACATTTTAGAGGCATTAAAAAGTCCTTAAATTGTCACTTTAGAAATGTGCAGATATACCCGCTAATTAAAACTTTAAGTTGGTTTGTTTACGGTTGAGTGAGAAAACAACGTTGCACATCAAGTTAATAATCTGGGGACCCCCCCCCCAACATAATTTGGTGACCCCCCCTGGGGGTCCCGACCCACAGGTTGAGAACCACTGAGGTAGGGAATCAAGTACAGCTCCGTTATCAGTGCAGCAGTGTCAGTCAGTTCTTCCAAGATTCCTGGCTCCAACAGCTCAGTTCCCTTATGGCCTCCAGGGGCGTCACAAGGGGGTGGGGGGTGGGACTGAGTTACTAGGGCCCAAGGTGGAGGGGCCTTTACTTTAGCTATTGAAAAATAGCAGCCCTACAAGCTCACAGCGCGGCACCGAGTGCCGCGCTGCGAGCTTGCAGATCTGCTATTTTTGAAAACTCGGGAAAACGTGTGCAAATCTTTGAATATATATATATTTTTAAGTGGACATTTGTAACTCAAATTTTGCTTCTGGGGGGTCCCCGGAACTAAATATTTTGAGATGGGGGTCCGTGGCCAAATTCATGTCATTTTGGGGGTCCTTCACATGAAAAGGTTTGAGCACCACTGACATGGAAACATGCATATCTTTTAAACCTTAGAAGGATTTAGAAGCCATGTATAGAATCGGGTCAAACATATTCAAACTCAAAGACTTGCACACATTTTCAAGATTTTTCAAAAATAGCAGATCTACAAGCTCGCAGCGCTGTGAGCTTGTAGATCTATTATTCTTTCAATCGTTAAAGCACAACATAATGCGTTTCCAGTCTAAATGGGTTAAACCTCCTCCCCCTATGAAGAACATTCATGGGGGGCCCGCAGTGAATCCTTGCGCCCAGGGCCCAGAATTTGGTGCGACACCCCCTGATAGCCTCACTCTCACATTCTGATTTCTTGCCTTCCTGATCTTTCTACATATACTATTCATAAAACTATGAATATATCAACTATTCAGTACTTCCCCAAAACCCGCAAATAAATCCCTGATAGGCTAGCATTGCAGAAACACGTTCCTGTCCCACAGGAATCTTCTCTCTACCCTTCTTGGTCTGACATTCCAAGTTCTTCTCCTCGAACCCTTGGATCATCATTTGAGAGCGTTTTCTTTCTTTTAGCGTCCCTTGAGGAACCCATCCAATATGGCGTCTCCTTTCTCCGTCAGCCAGTATCCCGCCATAGCAGCCACGCCCCCGATGAAGATGGCGGTGAAGACCATGTCGCCTTTGGCGGAGAGCGTGGCGAGTGCACAGATCACCACCCCGAAGAACATCTGCTGCAGCACCAGGACCTCGTCTTCTGGGATGTCGTCGAAAAGGCCCTTGTCTGGATCAACTGAGGGGAGCAGAGTTTACCGACAAAGTCTGGAAAGTTATCGGCGGTTTGGGGAGGAAATAAACTCATTTACAAGTAACATCTTTACTGCAACGAGAAGGAGATTTTAGGATAAACTTTAGATCAACTGAGGGGATGAAGAAAGCAGAGTTTACCGGCAAAGTCTAGAAAGTTATCTTTACTGCAATCGAGAAGGAGATTTTAGTGTGTACAACACGTTTTTTTTCACGTATTCATTTAATATATCGTCGTTGTCGGGTGGAAACCTTGTATGTCCAAAACCGTTCGTTTTGTATTTATCATCTATAAAATGTACTAAACTAGTGAAAACAGCCGATCTACAAGCACACAACGCCTCGCAAGTACATTTTATAGATGATAAATACAAAACGGTTTTGGACATACAAGTTTTCCACCCGACAACGACTATAAATATAAGGTGCTGGGAGTGAAAATTATAATGTAGGGGTGCCTCGGATTAAAAAAATATTCATGGGGTGCCCTGAGACCAAAAAGTTTGGGAACCCCTGACACAGGGCTTAAGTGGTTAAAGTACAACAACATCTACACTCAGAATATACACAGACACAGCCTATAGACAGGGTTGTCAACATTGGACTGTCAGAATCCAGGAGATTTATTTTTGGGGGGCGCGCGGAACTCCCCAACCGGGGTCTGGGGGGTCCTCTCCCCAAAACGTATTAATAGATATTTTTTCCTGTGTTCTGTTGAATTTTGTGCATGTTTGATACATTTATCAGGCTTACTTTACTAGCATGGGTACAATTTCAGCCTTAAAATGCCAAATGTTGTTGTACAGATTTGATGACTGAAGCAAAAGGACATCTTTAATAATGATTTCTCATCTTTAAGTCATTACTTAAGTGAATATCTGTATGATCTTTCTTGCATGCATTGCCCCCACCCTTAAAGCGGGGGGTCTGGGGGTCCTCCCCCAGAAAAATTTTAACATAGTAGATGTAATTTCCTGTGTTCTGGTGAATTTTGGGAGTTTGATACAAAATCCAGGAGAAATCCAGGAGATTTGCCAATCCAGGAGACTCCCAGGAGAGGGGTTCAAAATCCAGGAGACTCCTGGGAAATCCAGGAGAGTTGACAGGCCTGCCTATAGATACTGTGTATAGGTCATTACATTTTTCTCAAAAGGATTTTTGTTTTTACATTGTGAAATGATTTAAAAAATGTTGCCAAAAAGAGAGAGAGAAGGGGAAAAAAATGCTGACATTGACGTGACTCCTTTCTAAATAATAGGACTTGTTATTGCATTGGGTTCCGCCCTCTGTTCAACTCAGTGAGTTGAGAATGGAAACACTGCCCTCATGTGGATTCTTTCATATCACACTGTAACACTGTTGGTGAACAAACACTCGGTGGGAAGGATTCCTGTCACAATATAGAGCCGTTTAACACTGTTACTGAACAAGCACTCTATAGCAATGATTACTGTGACAACGTGGAGCAGTTTAACCCTGTTAGTGAACACACATACTGTATATAGAGGAGTGAGGCAGCAGCAGCAGCAGCAGCAGCAGCAGCAGTATGTTGTTTCTTCACAGAGTGGTTGACTTCCTGGTGTGTCAGGTGACTCACTGGGGGGGAATTCCTTGGCTTGGGTTGGGTGCCCCCTGTTGGGTGTTGTTCACTGGTTTTATTTCACTTGCCACCACCTAGCTCCAGTGGGTTGAGGGGGGCAGCGGCCTTCGGCCGCTGCCTGGGCTCGCAAGTCCGGCTTGGTGCCGTCCCCCCACCTCGGCGCCTGACTCTGGCTGGAGCTTTACAAAAAAAAAAAAGCCAGCTGCTGAGCTGACCTGCGCAGCGTGCGTGTGTGCGTGCGTGCGTGCGTGCGTTCAGTGCTTGATTGATTGATTGATTGAAGGCTTTATTAGAAGTTTGCATAGGAAAATGTACAGATTCATGACGGTACAGTTCACTGGTACAAGGTCAACTAAAAGGAAATCCAATGAATTGAAATAGGAACAGCTACAGTCTCATGAGAGTACAGTTCACTGGTACAAGGTCAACTAAAAGGAAATCCAATGAATTAAAATAGGAACAGCTACGTACAGTCTCATGAGAGTACAGTTCACTGGTACAAGGTCAACTAAAAGGAAATCCAATGAATTAAAATAGGAACAGCTACAGTCTCATGACAGTACAGTTCACTGGTACAAGGTCAACTAAAAGGAAATCCAATGAATTAAAATAGGAACAGCTACGTACAGTCTCATGAGAGTACAGTTCACTGGTACAAGGTCAACTAAAAGGAAATCCAATGAATTAAAATAGGAACAGCTACAGTCTCATGACAGTACAGTTCACTGGTACAAGGTCAACTAAAAGGAAATCCAATGAATTAAAATAGAAACAGCTACAGTCTCATGAGAGTACAGTTCACTGGTACAATAAAAGGAGCTTTATTTATTGAATGAATTATTTCCCTGTCTCCACAACAGGCCAAACTGCGCCGCCACTGACTGATACATTGCGACCGTCAGGACGCAGTTACTATCGAAACCTCGACCAACTGTCTGTCTGTCCGTCCGTCCGTCCGTCACACTTCCACCCATCGATTCTCACATGGCCCTCCTCTCATCCTCTCAAATCACACAAATCGGTACACACTTGCTCTACGCTCATGTCATCAACATGGATCTGTCCCATTTAGCGCCACTTTCAGGCCGATTTTTTTAAACACATTTTTGGACACTACTCCTACAGATTTTGCCCTAAAATCAATACGCAGTATATATTAGGGAGTCAATTATTTATTTATTTAATTAATTAATTAATTAATTAATTAATTCCCTGTCTGCAACACTGGGCTCACTGGTACTTTCCCCCGACTGCGTAGGCTACTGATTATTTAATTAATTAATTAATTATGGCCCCGCCCCCTGCATTGGCTGGGCTCACTGGTACAATTAACTTTCCCCTGACTGCGTAGGCTACTGATTCTTTAATTAATTAATTAATTAATTGCCTCCTCGTTAAGAACCCCGTAAATTTAGGCAAATTCATTCTTTCATTCATTCATTCATTCATTCATTCATTCATTCATTCATTCATAAATAAATAAATAAATAAATAAATAAATAAATAAATAAATAAATAAATAAATAAATAAATAAATAAATAAATAAATAAATAAATAAATAGCGGGGGTCCCCGAGGGTGTCATCGCGTGCGGGGCGGCAAGCCTGATTATTATGTAAATGAGGCTGCATTAATTATGCTAATGAGGTTGGGGGCGTGGTCTGCATTAATTATGTAAATGAGACTGCACAACATGCATTCGACGCGCGCGTCTTGTTGCTAATTAAACGCGAATGCAGGGGGCGGAGCTAATTCGCCTAATTATTCAAATTGGGGGGTGTGGTCGGCATTAATTATGCAAATGAGGTTGGGGCGTGGTCTGCATTAATTATGTAAATTAGACGCACGCGTCTTGTTGCTAATTAAACGCGAATGCAGGGGGCGGAGCTAATTAGCCCAATTATTCAAATTGGGGGTCGTGGTCTGCATTAATTATGCAAATGAGGTTGGGGGCGTGGTCTGTATACATTATGTAAATGGACAGCACAACATGCATTCGACGCGCGCGTCTTGTTGCAGGGGGTGGAGCTAATTAGCCCAATTATTCAAATTGGGGGGCGTGGTCTGCATTAATTATGCAAATGAGGTTGGGGCGTGGTCTGAATTAATTATGCAAATGAGGTTGGGGGCGTGGTCTGCA
Organism: Nannobrachium achirus; assembly: GCF_963921795.1. Taxonomy (NCBI): domain Eukaryota; kingdom Metazoa; phylum Chordata; class Actinopteri; order Myctophiformes; family Myctophidae; genus Nannobrachium; species Nannobrachium achirus. The sequence continues at coordinate 62,379,857 of NC_137818.1, forward strand.
TGCATTATGTAAATGAGACGCACGCGTCTTGTTGCTAATTAAACGTGAATGCAGGGGGCGGAGCTAATTAGCCTAATTATTCAAATTGGGGTTGGGGTGTGGTCTACATAAATTATGCTAATGAGGCTGTTAAGTGGCGTTTCCCAGCGCGTAAAAAATGCAGACGACCGTATGTAAATGAAGGGGAGGAGCTTAGTCGACGTATGCAAATTGGGGGCGGGGCATGGTTTGGAAATGCGTTTGGGTATGGTTCGCATACATTATGCTCGCATACATTATGCTAATGAGGGCGTAAAGGTGGGTTTCCCAGCGCGTAAAAAATGCAGACGACCGTATGTAAATGAAGGGGAGGAGCTTAGTCGACGTATGCAAATTGGGGGCGGGGCATGGTTTGGAAATGCGTTTGGGTGTGGTTCGCATAAATTATGCTAATGAGGCTGTTAAGTGGCGTTTCCCAGCGCGTAAAATATGCAGACGACCGTATGTAAATGAAGGGGAGGAGCTTAGTCGACGTATGCAAATTGGGGGCGGGGCATGGTTTGGAAATGCGTGTGGGCGTGGTTTGCAGACATTATGCTCGCATACATTATGCTAATGAGGGCGTTAAGGTGGGTTTCCCAGCGCGTAAAAAATGCAGACGACCGTATGTAAATGAAGGGGAGGAGCTTAGTCGACGTATGCAAATTGGGGGCGGGGCATGGTTTGGAAATGCGTGTGGGCGTGGTTTGCAGACATTATGCTCGCATACATTATGCTAATGAGGGCGTTAAGGTGGGTTTCCCAGCGCGTAAAAAATGCAGACGACCGTATGTAAATGAAGGGGAGGAGCTTAGTCGACGTATGAAAATTGGGGGCGGTGCATGGTTTGGAAATGTGTGTGGGTGTGGTTCGCATAAATTATGCTAATGAGGCTGTTAAGTGGCGTTTCCCAGCGCGTAAAATATGCAGACGACCGTATGTAAATGAAGGGGAGGAACTTAGTCGACGTATGCAAATTGGGGCGGGGCATGGTTTGGAAATGCGTGTGGGCGTGGTTTGCAGACATTATGCTCGCATACATTATGCTAATGAGGGCGTTAAGGTGGGTTTCCCAGCGCGTAAAAAATGCAGACGACCGTATGTAAATGAAGGGGAGGAGCTTAGTCGACGTATGCAAATTGGGGGCGGGGCATGGTTTGGAAATGCGTGTGGGCGTGGTTTGCAGACATTATGCTCGCATACATTATGCTAATGAGGGCGTTAAGGTGGGTTTCCCAGCGCGTAAAAAATGCAGACGACCGTATGTAAATGAAGGGGAGGAGCTTAGTCGACGTATGAAAATTGGGGGCGGTGCATGGTTTGGAAATGTGTGTGGGTGTGGTTCGCATAAATTATGCTAATGAGGCTGTTAAGTGGCGTTTCCCAGCGCGTAAAATATGCAGACGACCGTATGTAAATGAAGGGGAGGAGCTTAGTCGACGTATGCAAATTGGGGGCGGGGCATGGTTTGGAAATGCGTGTGGGCGTGGTTTGCAGACATTATGCTCGCATACATTATGCTAATGAGGGCGTTAAGGTGGGTTTCCCAGCGCGTAAAAAATGCAGACGACCGTATGTAAATGAAGGGGAGGAGCTTAGTCGACATGAAAATTGGGGTTGGTGCATGGTTTGGAAATGCGTGTGGTCGTGTTGCGCATACATTATGCTTGCATACATTATGCTAATGAGGGCGTTAAGGTGGGTTTCCCAGGGCTTAAAAAATACAGATGACCGTAGTGAGCATTCGTTCCACGAACGCATTCATTCAATGAATGAATGAATAAATAAATAAAGTGCACGTGCACACACGTGCGTGCGTGCGTGCGTGCGTGCTCGCACACACGCACGCACGCACGCACGCACGCACGCACGCACGCACGCACGCACACTTTATTATTTATTCATTCATTCACGCACGCACACACGCCTGCACACTTTATTTTTTAATTAATTCATGAATACAGCCTGCGATATGCGTGAAATCTTGCAAGCACATTCCCACTAGGTCAAGGAACAGATGCCTCCCTTCTCACATTGGCCTGTTATAGCGCCACCAGCGGGTCAACTTTTGCATAACACATTTTTGGAACAAAATGCCTCAAATCATGCATGCAGCTAATTTCTGTCCTGATCTGTTGCATCTATTTCCTCTAGTAGGCTGCTACCATTTCAAAATAAAACATGTGTTGAATGATCACTTTACAAATATCCAATACAATGACTCTTGTTTTGAAATGTCCACTGGTATGACAGGAAGCTATGACAGGGCCCCTTAGTGCTGCTGACGGAACACAGGCTGAAGAGACGTTCTGAACTTCTTCTGAGTAAAAACAACACTCTCGGGCATTATGGAATATAAAGTTTCAACACACGACTTTGGGGAACAGTTAATATTTGCCATGCTCTCTAAAACCAAGACAATGTGGAATATGGAACAAAACGTGCCCAACTGGTCTTGTTGTTGTCATCCTCCTTACTTTAGCAGGTGAGTTAAGTAATTAATATAAATAATGCTGGTTTGCAGTGATGCATCACTGTCAATTAAACTGTGTGCTGTCATTAATGTAGGCCTAGTTGTCTTAATGGATGATATTTATAATGCTGTTTTGGAAAAACGGCGTGGTGATGTTTGTAGTGTGAAGACTAATGTCAGAGTTGTTGTGTTGGAGTGCCATAGGGAAGAGTTCATTAGCACCAGAGAGAGATGGAGACAGTGAGACACTACTTGGTTGGGCTACATATTGTCATGAATTAGATGGCGAGTGTGTAGATGTCTTCTGTTGGAGCCTGGTGTCCAAAAATGTGTTTTGCAAGAATGGGCCTCATGGTGGCGCTAGAAGAGGGCCATGTGAGAAATAGACTTGCAAAGATGTTCACGATTTTTCAAAAATAGCAGATCTACAAGCTCACAGCGTGGCACTCGGTGCTCGAGTCGCCACCCGTCACCGAGTCGAGCAAGAGTTTGGGTCATGATAGTCAAGCACCGCATCTGCCTCTGCCTCCTGGCTCTGTTCGCGATGCTGCTGTTGTTGGGTGTGATTTGTTGCTGGAACAAGCAGGATGCTGGGGGTGAGAACGTGTTGCAGGATGTCAAAGCTGCAGGCGAAGACGAGCAGGTCATAGAAGTCAAGGACAGCGATTTTTCCTTCCTGAACGCCGCTTTCACGCTACCACGCCAGGAGGCTCAGCGCTTTTATAATTTCAACTACCTCATGGATCATCCTGACAAGTGCACTGGACAAGACGTCTACCTCCTGATCCTGGTGAAGAGTGCGCCAAAGAATGCAGACCGGCGCGATGCCATCCGCAGATCCTGGGGAGACGAGACGTTCATCCAGCTCTCAAAGGGAGTGACGGTGAAGCTGCTTTTTGCCTTGGGCGCTCCGACCGGGGATGGAAGCGCCGGCGTTCAGGAGGATCTGCGCCGCGAGGACAGCCTCTACGGGGACTTAATCCAGCATGACTTTCATGACTCATACCGGAACCTAACCTTGAAGTCCATCATGCAAGTCCACTGGGCTAAGGAGCGATGCTCCGGTGCACGCTTCTACATGCAGGCCGATGACGACACTTTGGTTCATACACCGAACCTGGTGGACCACCTCAGACAGCTGCAGGACGCGGCCCAGAGCAACGTCACCGGCTTGTGGCTCGGCAGCGTGGCTAAGGGCTTCCAGCAAATTTGTACTTTTCTCCGGGTGTTTCGTCTTGATGGGACTCACCTTTTTCCAGGTGTTTCGCCTTGATTTTGAGACTCACTTTTTGGGGGATTTTGGGACTCACTTTTCTCTGTGTGTTTCGCCTTGATGGGACTCACTTTTTTCCAGTTTTTGCACCTTGATTTTGGGACATACTTTTTTGGGTCGGTGGGGGTGTACGGAACTCCACAACGAGGGTCTGGGGTTCCCCCCAAAACTCCTTAAGTTTCAAATGTTTTTTTGGAGTTGTTGTGGCTTAAGAGATAAATCAAAGGTTGAGAAGTAAAAAGTCAGGGGTTCAAATCTTATGATGATCATTTTCACTGTCCATTTGAATTCTAAAAGGTGAGTTAAGTATAAAATTCCCGATATATTCTACATGCCCTCATGCCAGCATTGCTCAAATCAAAGGTTCATATACCAAAGGTTGCAGGTTCAAAGCTCAAACAAAGCCAAATGTCAATTCAAAATCAAACAACTCAATCGAAAACAAAAATCTCAAAAGCCTCAATAAAATAACCTGGATCAGGTCAAGATTGCAATGGGGTAACATAAAAGAGAACACAATTAAGCAATAACAAATCCCTCAAAAATAAACAGAAATACGAAAAGTAATTAAATCTATAATTAAATGTAAACTCCTCCCCTCTGGAGGCAGGCTTTATCTATGCTCCACCCTCTCCTACCGGAGCTAAAAGAGGGCGTGATAAAGAGGTTGGGCTGCCTCCAATGCTCCTCCCTAAGAGGGTGTGACGAGGGAGGCGGGCTGCTTCCATGCTTTTCGTGTTGTGTAGAGTTTTTGAAATGTAAACCTTTGGTTTATTAATGAAACTATAACAAATTAGCTTAAAGATAATGTATCACAAACAAAGGCTTATTTCAAAGATTTTATTCCTGAAAGAATCGTTTGTTTTGTTGTCATTAGAAAATATTGTTAAAACAACGACGGTGAATCTATTCTTTACTGTCTCTTTCACTGCCTCCTCATTGCAGTGCACTTTAAGGAGTCTTTTTTTGCATTTGCAATGCCCCTGGCAGCCTTTCTTGTAGCCACAACTTAAGGTGCCGGCAACACGAATCTGGATATTTCGGACTTTTCTTTGTGCGATTGGGGCTTGCAGCCACACGAAGCTGGAGATTTCGGCTGCTAAACTGGATCTTTTTGAAACCGGATAAACAAGTGAAGATGTACAAAAATATCCTATCCAATGGATCTGTGTATATAGGCATGAAAAACTGAGCTGCTCTGAAGACGAGCCCGAGAAGGGTCATCAAGTGTGCCCCTTGAAACTGCTTGAAAGCCAGTATTGTATTTATCATTTTAAAAATGATTTAAAATAGTGAAAACAGCCGATCTACAAGCACACAACAAGCACACAACAAGCACACAACGCCTCGCGTTGCGAGGCGTTGTGTGCTTGTAGTTTTCACTACTGTTGTGTGACAGCCTTGTATGATGAAGCAGGGCTTTACTTTGCGAAGAAACGTACACATTTGAAACTTGGAGATACAAGGTTTCTTCCCGACAGTGACGATATTTACACCCCCGTATTATGTTGGTGTGCCCATGGATTCTTGGAACATGAAAAGTGTGCCCAATTGCCCATGCAGAAAAAAGGTTGAGAAAACGCAAAACGCATCGCAGCGCGATACGTTTTGAGCTTGTAGATCGTCTATTTTGCTTCTTTTGAATGACATGTAACATTTTGATTTAATGTCAAACACATTTAGTTATATACTCATGTTAAAGCCATACTGTGTAAGTTGCCCAACTAGTGGTCATTAGCCCTATAGCAAACCGCGGTCGCGTCCGCGTCTTTCGTCCGTTTTTCGTACCTTCAGACCCCCGCGTCTGCCTCCACCTCGCTGAGATCTATCTTTTAAGGGGTCCCTTGTTCCTGTGCGTTCAGTAATTCCAGAGATACGGACTCCTTCACCCTGCCTGGTAGGCGAAATTACCTAGAGAAGGGATGGTACAAACGGGCGACAACAAATATGGCTGCCATAGCGACCCCACTTCAAGATGCGCTGTGATTGGCCGGCAGTTGTATAACCCTCGCTGTGATTGGCCGGTAGTGTGATGACGCAATTTTGGCGCGAGATCCGGTCCACGGCAAGGATCTCAGTTTACATATAGAGAAGGCTTTACAGGCTGAAATTCACGGCGCGGATCTTCTAAAACTTTTGTGATTTAATAGTTAGGAGAATTTTAAGATTTGTTTTATAAAAAAAGTTACATAGTACAACTTTAACTTAAATACAAATACATTGGACATGAAAAAAAAAATACATTTTAATACTACTATACTAGTCATTAAGCTACTAATATTGACTGAAGGAATTAAAGCAGGTCATGTTTGGAATTGTAACAGCTGAAATCAATAATATATAAATATTCTGGTATTAACCTGTGGGCCGCATTAAGTGAAGGTGGGGGCCGCATGTGGCCCCCGGGCCACCAGTTGCCCATGTATGTTCTATCTACTATTACATTCCTCTTAAAGCCGCATCCCACTTCCAAGCCCATTCACGCCCACTTTACATCCACTTCAACTCATAGGTAGGTGCTAGAACGTAAGGAATACCGCCCATAACTCTATCTCACACACACACACACACACACACACACACACACACACACACACACACACACACACACACACACACACACACACACACACACACACACACACACACACACACACACACACACACACACATTTCTCTTTCACCTCAATCGCAGTAACATCCGTATACACCACGTCATCGCATCACCAATACGTTTTATTTATTATTATTTATTTTTTTTTACATTTTTTTTCTCAAAAACTTTTTTTTTCTCAAAAACCTTTTTTGTTTCTCAAAAAATTGTTTTCGACGAATATTTACTCCTATAGACGCAACGCGACGACCTAGAGGGGAGGCCGGCGTAGCCGGCCGACCTTCTAGTGGTATTACAAATGGCTTACTGCCACGGCACCACCTGGCCTGGCATGCTTGTTGGAGCTGCTCATGGGAGCTAGATATGTTTGTGGACTCGTGTGGACCTGGATATTTTTCTATGTGGATATATGAAAATCTGGTGTCCGAAAAAGATCCAGATTTGTCTGGCCGAAGGCCATGGCTATACGGAGCTGGATTTTTCATACATCCCGGTTTTTCCAGGTATCCACATAGAAAAATATCTAGGTCCACACGAGAAAGATATCTAGGTCTAAAATAATCTGAGTCCCCAGACCTCCACTGTCTGGGAGACAAGCACACACACAGTAAAGTCTTAAGAGATATCCGGGTACCGTGTCTACACGGATCCAGTGAATCGGATATTTTTCAATGTCTTCATTTATTTATCCATTGAGTTCAATGGAGGAGTGGTGCGAGCTTGATGATTGGTCAAGCTTCACGTGACATTTTGGCTCTCCAGCCATTAAATATGCACTCACAATTTCTCAGAATTGCATCTTTCTAGTTAATATCTTCCTATCTATCTATATTTATCTAAAATAAATTAACAACACAAATCTTCTCTTAAGCCAAATTCTCATAGATTCGGGGGTCTTTCACACGATAATGTTTTGAGAAGCACTCATCCATCTATGATCCTCCCGGGGTGGAGGGTTTACCAGAACACTACTCCTAAACCCTGAAGCAGCGGTTTTCAAAGTGGGTGACGGGGCACCCTGGGGTGCCACGAGATACTTTGATAATATTTGGCATTTATTTGGACACTTAAAATATTTAGTATAATTTTAAACTTGAAGTACAAAGTTATTTTCAGTCAGTTCTAACCAAATTGGCTATTATCTCAACGTTTTCCTCACAACATAATCCTAAATCGCTATACTATGCTATAAAAATAAGGTGCTGGGAGTGAACACTATGAATATCGTCTCTGTCTGTCAAAAAACTGTGTATCTCCAAGTTTCAAATGTGTATGTTTTTTAGTCAAATAAAAGTCCTACTTCATCATACAAAAGAGTCACACAAGTAGTGAAAATAGCAGATCTACAAGCACACAACGCCTCGCATCGCGAGGCGTTGTGTGCTTGTAGATTGGCTATTTTCACTATTTTTAAATAATAACACAAAAAGAGAAGGTTTTGGACATACAATGTTTCCACCCGACAACGATGATATAATGTAGGGGTGCCTCGGATGAAGAAAATATCATGGGGTGCCCTGAGACAAAAAAGTTTGGGAACCCCTGCCCTAAAGGTCTTCAGTTGGAATCTTCTACCCTCTGGAACACAGCTAGGAAGTTCTTCCCACCACTCCTCTGCACCTTCTTTCCCTCCTCCGTGCAGGTCCCCAGACGACTGACGATGACGTCCCCGACCAGTTGTTCGTCAGGAACTCGCGTGAACAGCGGATGTTCAGTGAAGTGCTTCACCATCCAGACGTGGACCTCCTCCACATCTGTGTTGGTGTACACCAAGCCCCCTATCCTCAGAGCATAAGCGTACTCCGCCAACAGCGTGGGACTGATGATCCTCCACTTGTGCTTGGTCTTCTTGAAGTGAGGGTCGGGGAACAGGAAAAACATCTTACTGAGCTGTCCCTTAGAGAAGAAGTTGGGCAGGTACTTCATGGCGTTGCTGCGGAGGCAGGCTATGTTCTGGTAGGCCCCTGGCGTGGAGTTCCTCAGGGAGCGGATTCTGTCCTGGACATAATCTGACACTTTGACCCGGATCTCCAGGCCCAACATCAGCTGCTCTGGGAACAGTGGAGACAGTTCCACTAAGAGTCCTCCGTATCCACAGCCGATGTCTGCAAACTCCACCTGAGCCGTGGTTGTTGAACCATGGGGTTTGTCGCGCTGCCGCTGGAACATCTCTGGGTACAGCCCTGACCAGTCCATGCTGTCTGGACTCACTGGATAGTCAAACGTGTGGTCTGCCATGGGGTTAAAGTTCCAGTTAAACTGTATAACTCTATGGTTGTATGACGTAAGACATCTATGATGTCAGACATCAGTCATATCCATATTTGGGAAAATATGGCCACATTTTGTCCAACAAAACCAACCGCAACCTGAGTCACACTTGCAAATGATTGTCCGATTTGTCCCTTTTATGCCCATATATGGAGATCCCCGATGTCATCTATACCATATCTGGGAATGCCCATACCCCATATATGGACATATCGTGTCAATTCCATGTGGTCTATTACATCTATGTCAGATGTCAGTCATCTCCATATTTGGGAAAAATATGGCCACATTTTGTCCAACTTAAACAACCAACCAGGTATGGTTTCCTGTGGAAATATACTCATCTATTTCATTGCAATCCTCACTATATCACTGAATTGACCATTAGCTATTCACCTGAACAGTTTATGATGTTGTACAACATGATATCAATGGAATCCTTCACCATCAAAACATAGGTGTAAACATCACATATTCTGTATTATCATGTTTGGTTCAGGAGTTATGATGCAAAATATATGAATAAGCCTTATTCACGGCCCGCCCACTCAGCAAATTTCTCAGCATCCCCCGGGTGCTGACATCAATTTAGAAGGGGAAACTATAACAGAAATAGCTGGACTTAAAGCCAACAAATCATTATTTCGAACGGTAAAGTAAATTATAATGCTTTGTGCCTTTTACCATCTTGTGTTCTTGATCATGCTAGCCGTATTTTATACTTTACTATTCGGAAATTGCATTAAATTTGCGATTTCTGTGTTAACTCTATAGGCTATAGTAGGATTTTCCCCTTCAAAATGTGACTTCAGCACCCGGGGGATGCTGAGTGGGCGGGCCGTGAATAAGGCTAATTGGTAATGGTGGAAAGTATAATGGCTGCCAGGGGGCGCTTTTGCGATGGCTCCATATCTGAAAATGTTCAGGGCCCCACACTGTACAAGTGTACCAAATTTCATGCTTTTATGATAAAGTGAATGATTCACCTAAAACATTTTTGATTTAAACGCATTTAGTTATATACTCATGTTAACTTTATGAACCTAAATACATACATTGGACATAAAAAAAGACATTTTAATACTACTATACTAGTAATTAAGCTACTAATATAGACTGACGGAATTAAAGCAGGTCATGTTTGGAATTGTAACAGCTGAAATCAATAATATATCAGTATTGCGGTATTAACCTGCGGGCCGCATCAAGTGAAGGTGGCCCCCGGGCCGCCAGTTGCCCATGTATGCCTTAGATGGACGCTACTTTTTCCCTCGTCATGCAGCCAAATAAAACCAGATAAAAACTAGACTTGCCTTATTGATGGACAGACAGACAGAGAGCCGGGTCAGGGTTTGAATGTTAAAGGAGAATTCCGTTCTAGACGTTTTATTACGTTTAATCTGATGTTATGATATCCCAGAACGATAGTATTGACAGTTAGGAATCTATGGCCCTAAGAATGCATACCAAACTGGTGGGTTCTTGAAATTAAAAATTAAAAAAAGTCTGTGAACTACTGGTTTAGTCAACAACCAGTCCTCTTGTCCCGTATAAGCTCGGAACCAGGAGGAAACGGACGCAGCGGCGGACGAGATCATCCCTCCAGAATTGGCTGCTGGCTGTGAGACCATCAGCGTACTCTGAGACACCTCCATGGGCTATAGGACACACACACACACACACACACACAGAAAGACAGACAGACAGACAGACAGACAGACAGACAGACATACAGAGAGGACAGACAGACAGAAAGGACACACAGACAGGGGTTAAGATCAGCTCTTATTTGACATTATCGCAATTATTTTGTCATAATCGTCATAATAGTGAATGTTGAAAAATGTCAGAAATAGTGGAAATAGCCGATATGTCAGAAATAGTGGAAATAGCAGATCTACAAGAAAATAGGAATTAAATTCCAAAAAGGTAGCACATCCCCAATGTTTAAATCAGGAGGACAAAGTACTCACATTTCCACTTATTTATTGGCACACACCAAAAAGGAACGCTTACGCGTTTCGGCTAAGAGCCTTCGTCAGAACAAGCTCAATGAGCTTGTAGATCGGGTATTTCCACTATCAATGTTATGTTTTAAGTAGTAAGTCGTCAGATATGTCAGTAATGTATTTGTGTGTTTAGGTTATGTAGCCTAAGCCTAAAAGCCAAACAGAAATGTAATTATCAACGACAAAAACACAACTAAATCGTTAATCGCCAATTATTTGAATGACAATTAATTGTCATGTAAAATGTCATATCGTGACAGCCCTATCTACAAGTAGAATATAGATCAGTGGTTCTCAAAAGGTTTCTATTCCAAGGACCCCCCGTAACTCTGATGCCTTCAAACCTGAAGATATATATTTTCTAGACGCTTCAATCGCTTCACTTTGGTCGCGCTGGTCAGCGCTGGAAAACAATGATGTCCCGTCGGGAATCAAGGCGAAACAGCCAGAAAAAGTCCCAAAACCAAACAGCCAAAACATTTTGGTGTCTCTAGTCCACACAACATCATCACTGATTGGCTGTCAGAACACGATGATGGGTGGAGTTGGGTGCGAAGGCCGATTCAGTTGAATTTTTTCTCTCTCAGGCGGAGAAGAAAAAATACAGCCGCGATGACCCCTGTGTAAGTTATGGTCAATAGAAAACAGGCTGTTCTGACCAAACACACAATATTGGAAAGCAGCCAGGATGAATACAATTCAATGGCCGGGCAGATGTCGCCGGAAGTAGTATTTTGCGAGGCATCATGGGAAACGTACTGTACTTGAGGGCCTACCTGTGAGCACAGATATAAAGAGCTAGATGCCTCGTTCGCCTCTGCAAGAGCGATGTGCAAAAGTTCTTGTCCGGACTTCCTGGAAAAACTAAGGGAACGCTGTCAGTCAAAGTGACTACTGGCCAATCACAGCGCGTCTTTTCCGGGACTTATCCAAGGACCACAATTCAATTCAACAGAGCCAGTTCCGATGTTGCGCGGCTCAGCTGTTTTCACAGGCTGCGTACGTAAAGACCCGCCCCCACCTGCCTCTGATTGGCCAGCCAACTTCCCTATGTGTGACGCACGCGGAAGCAATGAAGACGGAAGTGATGCCTTAGTTGCTAAATGCATACGCCCCCTAGCCGAAGGAGGCGTCTACCTTTCTATGTCTATGCCTGTGAGGGCATGTCACAGGAGCCTACCTGTGAGGGCATGTCACAGAAGCCTACCTGTGAGGGCATGTCACAGGAGCCTACCTGTGAGGGCATGTCACAGAAGCCTACCTGTGAGGGCATGTCACAGAAGCCTACCTGTGAGGGCATGTCACAGGAGCCTACCTGTGAGGGCATGTCACAGAAGCCTACCTGTGAGGGCATGTCACAGAAGCCTACCTGTGAGGGCATGTCACAGAAGCCTACCTGTGAGGGCATGTCACAGAAGCGTGGACTGGGGACGGTCTCCCAGTCGGTCCCCAGATCCGTCTCCTCGTCGGTCACCTCCTCCTCCCCGCTCTCCTCTGCGCCGCCCTCCTCTGGCAACACAAACTCCATGGACTCCTCCAGGTCTGGACTCACCTCGAACGGACCCGTCCTAACACGCACACACACACGCACGCACACACACAGACAGACCACATAATCAATTCACCACCTTTTTTTGTTTTACTCCCAAATTGATATGACTTAGGCACTGATTGATGTGCACATAGGGATAAGAGTTAGGCATCAACCACCCAATGTGCACGTTAAGTGTTGCTTACTAACAAGGCACACCACTAAACCCTTCTCAGATTTGGCACTGCATTGGATCCAGTGTGAATTCTGTTGACTAAAACTATGATGAAAAATGATCGTCGACTACCTTTTTTCACTGACGAAAACTAAATAAAAACTAAACAAAAATAAAGCTATGATGACTAAAACTAAGACTAAATATACTGACAATTTTCCAACAAATACAAACTAGACAAAAATGTGGGATGGACTAGATGAGAATATGAGTTACCAGAACCTATCAATCTTTTGGGGTGCTCACAAAAGCCTGAGTAGATAAAATGACCCTAAACATGTTTGAAAGTGAAGAATCCCTTTAAGTCGTTATTGTTGTTATGTTTAGGCTAATTACAATTGTTTATTGTGCCTGTAAAGAGTGGAAATAATAATGCATTCTGCTTGAATTTTCCAATGTTCAGATGCCATTTTCTAGTCTTTATTTGACCAGTGGGTGTCACTGTTGCTCCACAGACGCCATCTATTTTGTGGTCAATATTGTCCAAGACTCCAAGTGCACTCCAGTTCAAATTGAGATGGCTCCGTTATGGTCTTCTTTGTGGACTATAGAACATCTTATGGCAGGCCAAGGACCCCTTAGTTGAGAGAGAGATGAAGCAGGGACCCCCAAAACTCTTTCATAGATTCCATATAGTTTCATTGTTTGACAGCACAATCATCAGTGTATTTTGGATTCATGTCAATTTGTGTTTTCAGATATTTAACCACTTGAACCGTCAATACTTAATAAACATAATTGGTCTGCTCTTTTTTCCCCCCACATACACCAAACCTCTTTGCCAAAAATAGACAATCTATTTTTGGCCAAAGTTCTCAGAACATGGATGCTATACTGTAAGTTTCAAGTGGTTAATATGAAAAAAAGGAGAACAAGAGTTTCTGTCACACAAAGATTTGGAGGACCCCCTGCAGTAACTCTGAGGACCCCCTAGGCGTCCCAGACCCCCTGTTATGGTCTTCTTTGTGGACTCTAGAGTGAAGAAAAGACTCCATCCAACCTACCTGCCCAGGCTGGGGTTGTCGGGGGCCACCAGGAACATGAGGTTCCTCAGCGTGTGTTGGGGGTGGAGCTTCTCACTGTCAACATGCTACACACACACACACACACACACACACACACACACACACACACACACACACACACACACACACACACACACACACACACACACACACACACACACACACACACACACACACACACACACACACACACAAAGAAAAGTAATGTTTCATTAAAAAATGGTAGTCTGCCATTTTTTCAAACCTAACCGCATGGGGAACCAAAGAAAGCTGCAACCGCACACTCGCATACGGTGCAAGTATCCCCCATTTTATTGCGAGCTTTCGGGCGCTTGAACAGTCTTCAGACATGAATCACAAACGCATTTATACAAACGGTTTGAGCGGTCAGAGAGAGCATCGTTGACTTGTGTGAATGGTTGATTCAAATCGATGCGTCTTGCGTGCATGCAGAATGACCATGTTTGAGCAAGTTGAACGAACTCTTACAGGTACGCACATGCGTGTGCGGGCGCCTACAGCTTCACCCAACCCCATAACAGGTTGCTTACTCCTATGCGCAATGCCGAAACACAGGTAGTGTATAGCAGTGGTTCTCAACCTTTTCAGGCCGTGACCCCCGAAATAATCATGATTTAACTGGGGACCCGAAACCCTGACGAGCACTAAGAGTTGAGAGGAATTTTGTATCACACGGTTCTATTGTGAAAATAGCAGATCTACATGTTGTGAGGCGTTGTGAGCATGTAGATCGGCTATTTTCACTATTTCTGCCTCTAATATTTGACAATTTGGCAAATGTTTAATTTGTCATTTCAGAGGTATTAACAAAATCAATAACCAAAGACAATGCATAGCTATGTTTTCCAGGACCTCCCAGGACACTTGATAAATTCCCAAACTTTTCCAGTACTGGAAAAATATTTTTCTAATTTCAAAATATTTCCAGGAATTTCATGACCGTGGGAACCCTAAGCCCCTGAGGCTTATTCGGAGGCATACACTACTCAAACAAGAACAAAGACAAGATACCTTGTGTACACGCATGCACAGCAGTGTGTTACCTGGGAGAAGCAGAGATGCAGTATGTTGGTGTTGAGTTTGGTCAGGGTTCTGGTGAAACGGTAGCGGCTCAGGTTCTCTCCACAGAACTCACTAGAAAACAAACACACACACAGCTTCAACAAAGAACTCACTAGAACACACACACTAGGGATTGCCAAATGGAGAAGTTTTCTTAACCGATCACCGCTCAGCCTTATCCTTTACATAACCGTTAACTGTTAAGGAAATGTGTTCAAAAATGCACTATTTTACTAATTTAAAATGTATTTTCAAAATAAAGTGCCCTATTTACACATTAAAAACAACAATACAACGAGGAGGAAGAAGAATACAAATGTTTTCTATAAGAAACGTGTTTCTTTACAGTGGAATGGTAGAGCCCTAGAGAGATTAGCTCCCAATGTGTAAACATGTTAATCTAATAGTAAAATGAATACTAAATAATTGCACAAACTGACTCCCAGTTCACCATAAACACATGGGAGATACGAAACAGTTAGATGCCGCGTCTACACTGCAGTGAGTCTGTCGGGCATACAGCCTACTCTGTGTAAATACGTTGGCAGATTTAACATTCCACTCCTCATCGACACATAACACTAGCTAGTTTGTGTCTTTTTTAGACGGTCACCAATAAAAAAATGGGAGTACTTTTCCCACGACTGTTAAGTGGTCTAGTGCAGGGGTCTTCAACGTTTTCAGGCCGAGGACCCCTTAGTTAAGAGAGAGTGATGAAGCAAGGACCCCCACAACCTATTCATAGATTCCATATATACAGTATGTTTCGTTGTTTGACAGCACAATCATCAGTGTATTTTGGATTCATGTCAATTTGTGTTTTCAGACATTTTAACCACTTGAACCGTCAATACTTAATAAACTTGACCTTTTAGTCTGCTCTTTTTCCCCTCTACACCAAACCTCTTCAATGAAAATAGCCGATCTACAATCTCACAACGCCTCGCAGCGCGAGGCGTTGTGAGATTGTAGATCTGCTATTTTTAGCTACAGTTCTCAGAATGTGGACGCTAGGGTTCAAATTGTTAATATAAAAATGATTGGAAGATTTGGAGGACCCCCTGTTGTAACTCTGAGGACCCCCTGTTGAAGACCCGTGAGTCAGTGTGTGTGTGTACCTGTTACAGAGTTTCTTGGGCAGGTTGACGTCCAGAATGTGAGACAAGATGTTAGCTAGCTGTGCGGCGTAGCAGAGCGCTGCGCTGATGGTGTGAGCAGGATTTATATGGTCCAGTTCTGTTGGAGACACACATGCACACACACACACACACACACACACACACACACACACACACACACACACACACACACACACACACACACACACACACACACACACACACGCACACGCACACGCGCACACACACACACAGTACATTTAGAATTCCGGACTTTCACTTGTAAAAAAGGTGAGTATTTTTTTTTCACCACTGGCTTTCTGTGGACAATGAGCCTTGACATGGGAGCATAGCATTATTACGACGTTCGATAGTTCGACGTCACATTCGTCCGACGCTGGTGAATGCCAACCTGGTGAAATGCTAACCTGGTGAACGCTAGGGATGTGAAAAAAAAATCACTGACTCAAAAAGTATGAGTCGAAAAATCGGTTTATTTTTTATTTTCCCCCAAAGAATTATGCAAGTTCTGATGGGTGCAGCTGCATAAGTTGTGTTGCTTAAAGTAATGCGCCATTGTGCTCTCCTCTCAGCTGCTGCTTAGTGGAAAAAAGTGAAATAAGTCGATAGACGCATCGATTTTCGGCCTCGACGCGCAAATAATGCGTCGATTAACATCCCTAGTGAACGCTACTATGCCTAACCCTAACCCTGACCCTAATGGGATGTCAAAATATTGAGATTTTACCCTGACATTACCGGGTGTGCAGCAAGGGCCGTCACCATTACATTTAAGTGGATGATCAATATTAATATCACAAAACATTGGCTTTGAACATTGGAACACATGAATCAAAATTACATTTCAGTTTGCCAGTTAGGCTTCGTAATCAAAATATTGCACAGTGCGCTTATGGCAAATAACTTAAAATATACTGAAGAAATTACTGATCTACAAACCTAAACCTTTTCTAAGTTTCTATGATCAGTGGTTCTCAAACCTTTTCATGTCCAGGACCACTAAAATGATATGCATTTGGCAGCAGACCCCCCATCTCAAAATATGTTGTTCCAGGGACCTCCAGAAGTTACAGATGTTGTCCAAATGTTGTCAGTTACAGATGTTGTCCAAAAATCATGCAGATCGGTACACAGTATCTCTATAGCCATTAAACCAAACGGGTATTTCTTACATTGATGCTCCTACATATTATCATGCAAGCACCAGTTAAAGTTACTTTCCATTCCTCATATACTGTGTGCACAGTGCACAGTGCACACCCCATAACCCACACATTGCACAGCATTTCGGAGCTCATATCTTTGAACGGGTAAGGGCTAGTAGTATTATGTATTATTACTTTGTTCTGGCCCGACTCAATCTGGATAGAATCCTGTAGCGTGTGGAGCACCCGACCTTTCAAAACGTCTAGTGTGAGCGTGTTTAGATGATCTGGTCAGATAACCATCCTGTAGTGTTTAATGCTACCCGATTCGATCACGCCCGATTATCTGCTAATGAAAGGCCAGCTTTAAAGGGGTTAAAATCTTAAGCGACACAAGCACTTTCCCGGGTCTTGACTAATGGGAGTTAACCCATTTAGGCCTGAACACAATATGACGCAATATTTTATGCTTTAAATATAAAAAATAGCAGATATACAAGCTCACAGCGCGGCACCGAGTGCCGCGCTGCGAGCTTGTAGATCTGCTATTTTTGAAAAATCGTGAAAATTCGAATTTTGACCCGATTCTATAAGTGTCTTTTGAATCCTTCTAAGATTTTTTGAAAAACCCAATGTTTCTATGTCAGCAATCTGGCCAGCCATCGTCAAAGAAAAGGTCCTTTTCACTTCACTGGAGCTCAGTTAGTCTGTTCTCGAGAGACTACTATGTCAGTGGTTCTCATAATTTTTCATGTGAAGGACCCCCAAAATGATATTTATTTGGCCACGGACCCCCATCTCAAAATATCTAGTTCCAGGGACCACCCAGAAGCAAAATTTGAGTTACAAACATTCGCTTTGAAAATACATATATTCAAAGATTTGCACACATTTTCACGACTTTTTCAAAAATAGCAGATCTACAAGCTCGCAGCGCGGCACTCGGTGCCACGCTGTGAGCTTGTATATCTGCTATTTTTCACTGGTTAAAGCAGTCAATAATTCTAGGCCTAAATGGGTTAAAGGAGTCACCTGGTCCCTGGCTGGTGCTCTTCTCCTCCACCCAGCTGTAGTAGGTGGAGCAGTCCCCGTTGCTGGGCAGCGTGACGGGGGGCCCTGTGATGCTGATGCTGGTCTCGCCGTTCTGGTCGTCCCAGACCCAGCGTCCCGACAGGTAGGTGGTCCTCCGGGCCTCCGCCAGCTCGCTCACCGTGCTGGAGGTCAGCGCCGGGTCGCACTCCAGCGCCAACACGTCCGCGGGGTCTCTGGGGGGAGGGGCAGGGGGGAGGGGCAGGTGGGAGGGGCAGGGGGGAGGGGCAGGGGGGAGGGGCAGGGGGTTACAAGAAGAGAACACTTCAATGACGTTTCCGTGAGGTTAACTCATTTAGGCCTAGGATTATTGACTGCTTTAACTATTGAAAAATAGCATATATACAAGCTCACAGCTTGTATATCATGATTTTTCTTTGCAAGTCTTTGAATATATCTATTTAAAAGCAAACATTTGTAACTCAAATATTTGCTTCTGGGGGGTCCCTGGAACAACATATTTTGAGATGGGGGTCCGTGGCTAAATACCTGTAATTTTGGGGGTCCTTGACATGAAAAAGTTTGAGAACCACTGATTTAGAGGAAGGATTTAGAAGTCGGGTCAAAGATCGGGTCAAAGATATTCAAAGACTTGCACACATTTTCAAGATTTTTCAAAAATAGCAGATCTACAAGCTCGCAGCGCGGCACTCGGTGCCTTGTATAGCTTGTATATCTGCTATTTTTCTAAAGTTAAAGCTGCGCATACTATAATGGTTAAAGTGGTTAAAATCTAACGCGACTCGGGCGCGTTCCAGGTATTTGAGAGTTAACCCGGCCGTGCAGGACTCCGGTTCCAGGATTCAAAGTAGAGCTGGGATACCCGTCAGACCCGACGGGACCCGCGGGTTCGGGGCGGATGCATTTTCATGATTAATAGTCGGACGCAATGTTGTTTTTGACAGCAAATTTTGATTTAGTTTTAGTCATAGTCTTTTAAATAAAATGTCATTTAGTTTTAGTCATAATTCAGTCACCTGAAAAGTTTTAGTTTTAGTCTAATAAATATCATACGTTTTTAGTCGACTAAATCTACAGTTGATTTAGTCAAATAAAATGTATTTTGGCAGGCCTTGATGGCATCGTAATGACTGATTTTACACTTGGTTGTGTGCTGAAAATAGCAGATCTACAAGCTCACAACGCGTAGCAACGTGAGCTTGTAGATCGGCTATTTTCAGCACACAACACCTGAGAGCAACCAAACATAAAATGACTCTCTTCTCCACTAGTCCCTCCCTAACGTTTTAGTCAACGAAATCAACACTGGTTGGACTCAACTCTGGTTGAGACATAACTCTAAGCACGGAGCTTGTCCCAAACACTACGTGAGGTATACGTGTTGTTGTGGTTTGATTGGACGTGGCGTTCTGCTGAAGGGAGCTTGTAGCTTATTGGCGCCGTGTTCCCCACTACTGTCCCTTGCATTGGATGTTTATTTTGCAGCGATGTCATTGTGCACTGTGCAAGCCTTGTCGGTCCAACTGAACACACAAATCACCCAAGTAAAGCCTGGCTACTTCGTCACATGTTGCGTGGCAAAAGTGGCTGATCTACAAGCTCACAACACGTCGCATCCACATATTTCGCAACTTTGCGCAATTTCACAGCACAAAATCACAAAAAAAACAGCATATTTCATTGCAAAATGAAGGATTTTAGTCAGCATAATCAAGGATTTTTGCCCTCCTTTTTCTCGAGGGTCTAGATTCTAGACACCTTTGGTGTGCCCCTGAGAAGGGTCAAGTGTGCCCCTTGAAACTGCTTGAAAGCCAGTATTGTATTTATCATTTTAAAAATGATTTAAACTAGTGAAAAAACAGCCGATCTACAAGAACACTGCTGTTTTCACTACTGTTGTGCGACAGCCTTGTATGATGAAGCAGGGCTTTACTTTGCGAATAAACATACAACTTTGAAACAAGTTTTCCTCCCGACAGTGACGATATTTACACCCCCGTATTATGTTGGTGTGCCCATGGATTCTTGGGACATGGAAAGTGTGCCCATGCAGAAAAAAGGTTGAGAAACACTGGTCTAGAATACACATTTATTCCTCATATCGGACATTAGAATATTTCAGTGTTGATTTTGTCGACTAAAACTATGACGAAAAATGTTTGTCGACTGCGTTTTTTTTTTCACTGACGAAAACAAAATAAAAACCAAATAAAAACTAAGCTGTGATGACTAAAACTAAGACTAAATATATTGACAATTTTGTCAACAAAATAAAAACTAGACTAAAATGTTGGGGAGGGACTATAGTGGAGAAGAGAGTCATTTTATGTTTGGTTGCTCTCCGGTGTTGAAAATAGCCGATCTACAAGCTCACAACGCGTCGCGTGCTTGTAGATCTGCTATTTTCAGCACACTACCAAGTGTAAAATCAGTCATTACGATGCCAACAAGGCCTGCCAAAATACATTTTAGTCGACTAAATCAACTGTAGATTCAGTCGCCTAAAATATTATGATATTCAGTCAACTAAAACTAGACTAAAACTAAAACTTTTCAGGTGACTAAATTATGACTACAACTAAATGACATTTTATTCAAAAGACAATGAAACTAAATCAAAAAATGTTGGAATAGTGGTTGGCAGGTAGTACCTGCTGCCCTGCTTGTCCTCCTGCAGGGGGAAGATGTGCGTGGTGAGCTCCCTGATGTTGTCCCTGCGGACCTGAGCCACCAGCTCCAGCCTCTCCACTAGCTCCTTGCGCCTCCTCTCCAGCACCTCCCCCAGGCGCCGGTTGTGCCGCTCGATCTTGTCCCGTTTCTCCTGGTGTCTCCCGGCGCGCCGCTGCAGCCGCTGGCTCTCCTCCTGCGAGCGCAGGAGCAGCTCCTTGCCTATGGCAGAGAGAGAGAGAGGGAGTGTGTCGATATTGCGACGTAGCATTTGTTCGACGCTGGTGAATGCTAACCTGGTGAAATGATAACCTGCCGATGCTGGTGAATGTTAACCTGGTGAATGTTAACAACTATGCCTAAACCTAACCCAAATCCTAACCTCAGTAAAACTATGCCTAAACCTAACCCTAACCCTTAGTCGAACTAATGACACGTAGAAATATGGGGGTTCAAGTGGTTAAAGACCGTATGACAGTTAAAAAGAAAAGGGGAAATCAAATTAAATTTCCCAGGTTTTTTGTTGCCATTTCTCAATAGAGGAGTCTATGAGGGTCCTAGGTATAGTAGATATGTTTGGGAACCCCAAAGTAAAGTGAAAATATACTGTATATTCAGGCCGGGAACACATTTTGTGTTTGGGAGGGGCTTACAGTACATGTACAGTATGTAGCAACATATTTGTTTTTGTAGGCTAATTTCTGATTTAGGCCTAACTATAGGTTAGGCCTAAATGGGTTATATATAGTATACGAGCTAAATTGTATACATTTTAAAAGAATATATTGTATAGCGGAAAACTCACATGTTTTCACCTCTTCGTTCCCACAGCAGATAGCTTCTTTCAGCTGTTCAATCTTCATCTTACAGGACATAATCTTCCATTTCTGGGACAAAGAGGTCACAATCACACACTTCATTATCGGCATCAGTTAACTCTCTCCCAGCCATTTACAATAGGCTTGTGCGCCTATACTGCCAGGAATTTTATTAATTTCCAAGTTAGCTTTAATCTAACCCAACAGGGATCATATTGTTGTTGAATGTAGTACTAGTACTATCCACTAGAGTGTGCCCAACGATAATCTCCTAGAGTCTGGACTAGCGAGTGGACAGCAGTAGACCCATAATGGCGGCGCCCATTGGCGGCCATTATGTCTCCCGGTCCGCCGAACGGGAGCTATAAAACACGATCCGAACGTCGTGCGCACGCCATTTACACTCGTTTTTGCTCTTGAGTGACCAATCTGTCAGTCCAGCCATTTTTTTCCGAATGAAAATCGGTCTAAAAATGGTAAAGTTTGATAAGAAAAACGTCAACATTCAATGCTGTAAAAAGGCCCATTCTATGTTATGGCCGAACGACTTCCGGGTTACGTCATCGATGATGTCACTTCCTTCGAATATGTAACTTTAGACTAAAATTAAGCTAGAAAGGTCATTTATAGCTCAAAAAATGTCAAAAAAATACCAAAATGATCAGAAAATGATCCCCAAGGCGACGTTGGGCGATCTGGCTGCCTCACCCTCCTCAAAATGGCGACGTTTGGCGATTTGGCTGTGAACTAGTTAAGTTTATCAAACTAATCAGTTTAATCAATTATTTAAAAAATAATAATAATCAAACCCAGAGTCAAGTGAGCGGTGCTATTTTTTTAGTTATTAAGCGTCTCGTGAAGCTTGGCCAATGTGGGATGGGGCGGGACAGACAAAGCCAGATGTATGTAGGAGCGGTAACACTACGCAAAAATAATAATCGATAATCTTATAAAATATCTGATTAATAATCAATCCCAAAGACACAATATTTTCTGTGAAAATAGGAGATCTACAAGTTCACAACACGTCACAACTGGATGCATTATCTTTGTAACCTGGAAACAAATGAAATCTGCCATTGAAGGAAAAAAAATAATGCTGAAAATAGCTGATCCAAATCAACAACTCAGAAGGTGTACGATAGGGTTTATATACGCTTATGATTTAAATGTTGTCTTACCATCTGATCAGCCTGAATCTTCCCATCCATGGCCTGCATTACACTGGCAAAAAACAAAGTGAAAACCATTTCACAAACATTCAGGAATTTCAGCCGTTTGCGTTTGTACATTTTGGCCTGGTACACAATAATACTGTTCACAGCCATACTCTCTGGAGAAAAACAAAACCAAAGCCATGTGTGTACTCTGTCAAACAGTGCTTCAAGGCGCTCAGGTGGCGCAGTGGTAAAGTCCCTGCCCACCACCACAGAGGTTGTGGGTTTGAATCCACCGTGGTCTGGGGAGGAGGATATTTTTCACTGCACATACTCCTAGGGGCTGGGGCCAGCGGGTGATGGGCAGGAGGAGTAGGACGAAGAACCTACGTCCTCCCGGTGGGGGCTCCTCACTGGCAGGTGAGCCAGCAGGGTACAACAGCAGTGACAACACAGAAATGTGTGTGGGGAGGAAAGAATTGCCATAACGACTAAATTAGGAAGCGGAAAAAGGGGTCAAAAAAAGTGGCTTCCCCCCAAAAAAAGAAGTCAATTCAAAAATATAGCCTCACGTTTCATTCTTGCACAGAATACTGAAAACCAAATGTGTCCCTTTTTTATTTCTATGGTAGTTATTTGAGAAACTGTCTGTCTGTAACGACTCGTCAAATCAGATCACAAGGCTATATCTATGTCAATATCATGTACTGTACATAAATATGGGGCAATTTGATAGGCAAAGGCTAATGGCCAATTACTGAACACACTGTACATAATTTCTGAACTATTCATCTTCAAAGGATGAAAAGCCATTCCATGTCCCTGCATTCCTTTTTTTAGATGATGCAAGATCACAAAGTTAATTATGTACACATAATAAGAATTAATCATGGGCAACATTTACCTCTGTTGAAGCTGCTCCTTTTCTTCACGAAGTTTCTTCAGTGTCTCTAGTTTATCAATGTATCTACACAAACCACAAGTACACATCAGTCATTTATCAATATACAGTATACTTGTAACAGAGCATTTTTATATTGTGGCATTGCTTTTACTTAAAGGGGAAGACCACCCATTTTCAATATTGAACTGTGTCATTAATATACCTTAGAGGAGTTGTGTTGAAATAGAAAAAAAGTTCCCCCCCTTCTGTTTTGCCTAGAACTGGAGGATTGATTTTGGGGTTTCTATTGTAAAGTACAACTTGATGACATCACACATTGTACTTTACAATACAAACCCCAAAATCAATCCTCCAGTTCTAGGCAACACAGAAGGGGGGGAACTTTTTTTCTATTTCCACACAACTCCTCTAAGGTATATTAATGACATATTTCAATATTGAAAATGGGTGGTCTTCCCCTTTAAGTAAAACATTTGATTAACAGGACATGACATGACGGAGGCACCATATCAACACATGGTCACAGAGTTATGTTCAGTTATAAACATTACGTAAGGCTAGAGGGAGAGATGTCTACCGACCTAAAGTCAGCTGGACCTGTGGGTCAACACACTGGTTTGGTAACCTGAAGCCTGCTGCAGGATCTTAGTACATACAGTTAATAATGTCCAACTGGTTGTAAACATGTCAGGGAGCTAACTAGCTCAAACTAGCTTCAGAAAGTTAACAAATGGGTCGTCCCACAACCAAAAATAAAGAATAGAAGAGACACGTTTTTTTATTCTCTAGGAGAATGACTCGTTCTTGATATAAGGACAAGCAAGTACTGTATGTGCTGTAATGTGGGGTAAGAAAGTTCCAAATAACTAAGATATTGTCCATGAGGCCAACGCGGTTGGTGGAAAAGTAATGGCGGTGTCCTAGTTTTCTCAGTCATGCATTCAGCCATTATGGTGGCAGTAAACGAGTTGACAAAATCAATAACCAAAAACAATGCCTAGCCATTTTTTCCAGAATGTTCCAGGACCCTTGAACAATTCCAAAACTTTTCCAGTATTGGAAAACTATTTTTCTGATTTCAAAATATTTCCAGGAATTTCATGACCGTGGGAACCTGTCTTTTGAATCCTTCTACGTTTTTTTGAAAAAAACGTATGTTTCTATGTCAGCAATCTGGCTAGCCATCGTCAAAGAAAAGGTTCTTTTTTTCTGTTCTTGAGAGACTACTATGTCAGTGGTTCTCAAACCTTTTCATGTGAAGGACCCCTGTAAAAACATATTCATATCTTAAAATATTATAGTTCCAAGGACCACCCAGAAGCAAAATTTTAGTTACAAACGCTCGCTCAAAAAATACATATATTCACTTGTAGATCTGCTATTTTTCACTGGTTAAAGCATTCAATAATTCTAGGCCTAGATGGGTTAACCGTGTATGATGTAGTGGAAAGCCTCCTCACCTTTCGGGGTTCCTCCCGTCTATGTACTGGAAGTCTCCGGCCCGGATGCAGCGGGCGCAGGTCAGGCGCCGGCGGGCCGTGCTGCAGAGCGGACAGCGCTCCACGGCCACATACAGACCCTCCGCGTCGTCCACCGACTCCACCATCACACTGCCCCCGGTGGCCGGGGGGCGGTAGTAGGCCTGTCGATTACAATTACAACTTAGGGCGTTTGACATTGATCTTGACATTGGTTCTCAGTTAATAAAGGTATGCAGGCGTTGACACTAAGGGTTGCCCACCTGCCCTGGGCAGGTAAATAAAACTTCCGGGCAGGTGGAGATTGCTTTCAGGTTGCCCGACTGGGCAAGTGCACATTTGAGAGGGGACAAAACCGTCTATAAACACAACACAAGATATTTGTCTGAACACCTGAACGTGGCCAGAGTGCTCTGTCTTCTGGTCTGTGGAATGTAAAATAAGAGCACTGCTGACCTATAATGTGCTGTTTTCACTGTGACACTTAAAAATATAAAATAACAAGTGTGAACCCATAGTCATATTCATAGCGATCTAGGGTATTTGGCATACAAATGGAGGTATGACATTGTCTTTATCGCACAAAAGATTAAGTGTTAAATTGAACTCTAATTCACGATTCACTTTTCGGGCAAGTGGGCAACTGGGCATGGCCTTTGGGCAAGTAGAACATGACCCGTACTTGCCCGACGGCAGTGCCTCTGAGACCTTATTGTCAACCCCTGGTATGTTTATGAATGGCAGTGGTACGGCCACTTGTACATGCATGTTTAAAAAGCATGAATATATTAATCTATTATTTTAATAGCATAGTACTGAATGCACAATAACATGGTATGTTAACTTTATATGCATGAAACACAATTTTATACATAAATATCTCTGCTGTCGGGCCGAAGGTTACTTTCTAACTACAAAATGTTCATTTTCAGGAAAATGAGCTCAAGTGGAGTTAGGAGGTTTTGACCGAAGGTCTTTTTACTACTTTTCATTGGTTACATAGACATAAAGGGTCTTCAATGTTCAATAGCACATATTTATGAAAATAAAGAGGCCAATCGTGTGGAGTCAGCTGGTTTGGCAGAAAGTGTAGAGTTAGGAGGTTTTGTCTACTTTCCATTGGTTCAATATTATTTTAACCAACACTCAGCTATAAAGGGTGTCCAATAGCCCTGATTTATGCCAAAAAATGGAGTTAAGAGGTTTCGGCCAGACAGTGACGATACAATATGAAGTAGCGGGTCCCTGCTCCATCTCCCCATCAGTTTGGGGGTCCCTGGCATGAACACGTTGAAGCACCCTGCTTTAGGGGGGGGTCTAAATTGACCCTTTAACTTTGACAGTGTACAAATGGAACCAAATGGACCCATTTGTACACTGTCAAAGTTAAGGGGGAGACCTTCATTTCATGTCAACATTTGAGAACCATTGCACTAGAGGCTAAAACACAAGTCAACACAAGCCAGCCGGGTGTACGTAACGTTACCAGGGGTGTCGTCAGGTTGTCCGCGGTCCCGGCGGTGCTCGGGGCAGGCTGTGCGGGGTGTGGAGGCCGGAGGGGCGGCCGTGCTGCCGGCCGGCCGGGCTGGGACACCGGGGCAGAGGAACAGGACGCTCCGTCCTCCCGTTCCCCCTCCTCCCTCTCCGGGGGGAGCTCCGGCCGGGACGAGGAGGGCGGCGCGGCCATGCTAATGCTAATGCTAACGAGGAGGAATAACAAAAACAAGAAGAGCACGTCCTCCCGGAAAACTCGATTTTAGGGGTTTGTTTGGCCACGACGCGACGCGTTCATCTTCTAAACGTGGACGTGTGGTCTCGTCGGGCGCAGCCGGCGTCTTCTTGGTGGCCTTTATTTAAGAGAGGGAAATGTTGATGATAAACACGAAAAGGCAGCCCGTTTGTTGTTGTTGTCTCTGTGGAAGTAACGGTCCCTCCTCCGCTCTCCCGCAACACTTCCTGGTTCCTGAGGCCACGTGACGTGACGCACGGTTTGTTTATGTGATGACGTGCTTGTCGAGGGCGGAGTCTGAGGCCATGCTTAGGCAAGACACACAGTTCAGAGTGAACAGTTTTAACTCAAATATTTGCTTCTGGGGGTCCCTACCTGGAAACAAAAATATTTTGAGATGGGGGTCCGTGGCCAGAACCACTGATTTTCTATGGTGCTTTAGCTTATTTGGTTACCAAAAAAATGTTTTCAAATTATAACAATTTAAAAGAAAACATGTAGGAAACCAAAAAAATAAGGGAAACACGGACGACTTTCAGAACGGGCAAGGGGCCCAGAATGAGTGCCTAGACTGACTAGATCTAAACTTCCTTTGGGAAGCACAAACGTACGAGACACACAATTGACAGGTGTGTTGTGATTGGCATGGGGTAATTACACCACGATTCTCTGCTCAACGCCGCGCAATAGGACCAATCTATGGCTGTGTATTTATGGAATATTGACAAAGTCTATCCACGACTTTCCAACGCCCCATAGTGCATTGTGCAGACGCTGTACCGAGCTTCCGGCACCGCAGCCGAGTGTGATTTACAAGCTCACAACGGGTTGCATCTGCGACGCGACGTGAGCTTGTATGTCTGCTGTTAAACCGGAAGTGTGGTCCAAACAGGTCCAAATAATCTCCAGTAAACTCCCGCGGAAACAGGTGGATATGTAATATCACAGACATTCTAGGGCTCGGAATAACCTATGCAGTGAACACGATAGGATATGAAGAGGAAATGTAGAAGTTGCCAGGCCAACCAATAATTGCAGTTTTATTGCTTTCAGGATGGAGTATCAATGTACATATAACTGTACTGACCATTTGTGCACAATACAAAATTAAAACATATATTTATATTTTTTACCAGCCATCGACAGCATTGAATTATTAACAAAAATAATATAATAAAGAGCTATGCCTTTATCTGAAACTAAACATCGATTGCTTTTCACTTCTAAGCAAATGCTTGATGTTAAACGATTCAATCTTCAGTGCTTCCTGAATCCCTTCAGTATGGGGTAGATGTTCTCGAACGCTTCGTAGATCTCACCGCGGTCTTTGGCTCCTGAATGACCAAAACACAAGCTAAGAATCACACTCTGGTTTACAGTGGTGAGGAAAAGGTACTCACATTTGTTACGGTAATTAAGTAAAAGTATCAATACTGTAATATAAAAATGCTCTTTTGCAAGTAAAAGTCTGGAATTCAAAATGTACCTGAGTAAAGTGCATTGCACACAGACGTGTTTTTTTCGCACAAGACAATTTCATTTTTTTAAAGAAAACAATGATTCTCTAATATGACCTCATGCACACCGGCTCCGAATTTGTCATGCGGCAGGTGGCTGCGGCAAGTGCGTTTTTTCCCCGATCGAACCCAGTTTGATTTGTGCGTCTTGTCGCATGCGGTAAAAACTCATTGACTCCTTTTATGACTCCTTTTCGGATCCGCAGTGTAGATTCCGCACAGCCTTGAACACCAAATCCAATGTGTTTTAATCGTGCAGCAAATGGAAAGAAACGCAACGGTCCTGTGTGTAAAGCCCTTAAAAGTACAACAGTCTTCTGCTGTTAATCACTGGGAGCTGATCAGTACAACCACAGTCTACTACTGTTGTACTGGGAGCTGACCAGTACAACCACAGTCTTCTACTGTTGTACTGGGAGCTGACCAGTACAACCACAGTCTTCTACTGTTGTACTGGGAGCTGATCAGTACAACCACAGTCTTCTACTGTTGTACTGGGAGCTGACCAGTACAACCACCGTCTTCTACTGTTGTACTGGGAGCTGACCAGTACAACCACAGTCTTCTACTGTTGTACTGGGAGCTGACCAGTACAACCACAGTCTTCTACTGTTGTACTGGGAGCTGACCAGTACAAGCACAGTCTTCCACTGTTGTACTGGGAGCTGACCAGTACAAGCACAGTCTTCCACTGTTGTACTGGGAGCTGACCAGTACAACCACAGTCTTCCACTGTTGTACTGGGAGCTGACCAGTACAAGCACAGTCTTCCACTGTTGTACTGGGAGCTGACCAGTACAAGCACAGTCTTCCACTGTTGTACTGGGAGCTGACCAGTACAAGCACAGTCTTCTACTGTTGTACTGGGAGCTGACCAGTACAAGCACAGTCTTCTACTGTTGTACTGGGAGCTGACCAGTACAAGCACAGTCTTCTACTGTTGTACTGGGATCTGACCAGTACAAGCACAGTCTTCCACTGTTGTACCGTCAGTCACTGGAAGCTGACCACCAGAACAACCATTCTCATATTGTTTAGTACCTGTGAGAACAACTTTCCCGGAGACAAAGATGAGAAGTACGATTCGAGGTTTCACCATCCGGTATATCAGACCTGGAAACAGCTCTGGCTCATAACTAGCACACGCACACGCACACGAACGCACACGCACACGAACACACACACACACACACAAGTAGGAACAGTTATATCTGTCATCGTGATACAGTTAACCCTCATAGGGTCTTTGTGTGTGTCAGGTGTGTTAGTCACAACCAGGGTCTGCGGGTCATTTTGACCCGGCTCATGTTAAACCTGTCTTAACACTTTGTAAGCCATGGGGGGCCCCCCCATGTTAAAACCGTCGTATATCGCACTTCCCATCAAGGAGTCTCAGCCACGTCGCACTTTCCCGGACTTTGTCATTAAAACCGGAATAAATGATTTTCATCCGAAAATCTGCGATCGTCTAACCTTCCCTAGTCACCACTCGTGCATCGATAGCTCATGCAGACCGTGCATGAAGCAGAGGTGACGTCAGCGCCTCTCCTTCTCCAAGGCTACTCCCAGCCCATCCGTTTGCTGTCTGTACACTCGGGCTCCTACTGCAGCCATGCTTGGGGCTATGCTAGCGAAACTTTTCAGTTCTGCTCTTCAGTCACACATGGATTATTTGCGGGGACATTTACGTGAACGGATCGCGCACGCGAAACGCACGGGGAGATCGATGATCGGCCAAAACACCCATTCTATCCCAACGGAGATCGAGAAAATCACAGTGAGTTACTGACCTGGGGGGGGGAAAAAAAAGAAAAAACAACGGCGCTGTTCAAGATGGAGGGGCTGCGGGCTCATGTTTATAAACATAATATTATGTCTCGATCACAATACAATAATAGAAATTTCACGGCTAATCTACCAACCCCCATTCTATTTCGGCTTACAAAGTGTTAAGTGGTTAGAAACCCCCAAAAATCTAATTAAACATAATTCGTCATTACTAAAAGCCGAATCGACTGTGGTGCATCCGGCTGTGTCGGACAGCTATGCGAACACAATTGGCCCGCGTTTAGCCCAATTGGCCCTATGCATATACGCCATTTTGTTCTACTTCCTGGTGTCTTTCAACTTCCTTCACAGGTGTTACTGATGATGTTTGATTTATTGCACAGTGGTTCTTTAATTTCAAGGACCCCCATAACTCTGTACAAATGGAATCAACAAATGGAATCAAATGGACCCTTGTGGGTCCATTTGCTTCCATTTGTACACTCTCAGAGTTACACACCTGTATGGGGACATTTGGAACCCACTCAAGAACACTTTGAGACCCACTGGTGTAGCAGAGTGTTTCCAGTGAGCCAACATGCACAATATCAGCACCCTGACTCTGTTTGACCAGAATGGAACAGACCCTTCATTAGTATCATCGGTAACACCTGTGAAGGAAGTCGAAAGACACCCGGAAGTACAGTAGAACAAAATGGCGTATATGCATATAGCCTATTGTCCTTACATGTATTCATACGGGTGGGGTGGCACCTCTCAGCAGGGAGTGTAGGGCGGGAGGAGGACGACGAAGGCTCTACATCCTCCCGGTGGGGGCTCCTCACTGGCAGGTGATTCGCAGTGACAACACAGTAATGTGGGTGGAGGAATTAATAGTCATACAGACTTAATTGGGGAGAAAAATAGGGTAAAAAATAAATGGCAAAATACAAAACATGTCTGATTGCAATGGAACTTTGAACCTGTACTGGAGCTTAAAGTGGCACAGGGATGAAGTTCCCATTTGGGAGCCTTGTTCCCAGCACACAATGGGGCATGTACATTGCGTTTTTTCCTTGGCAATGACGAAATGTATAGTTTCACGGCAATCGGACGCTGCTTTCATTATTTGTAGCATTTTGTGCCAAACGAAACGGGCCACTCCCGCAAAATGTGTACGCCAATCGTGGCCAATCAGAATATAGCAAAATATAGCGAAAACATAATCCCTCACCTTCGGCCATCCCGACCTCACAGAGATAATATTGATTGAATTGTTAGCAATGTAGTTAGTAACGGCGAGCAAATTATGTACTAGAAAATATCAATATGTCTAATGTTTTTTTCACAGAAAGAAATGGTCTAAAATATTAGCCTTTTAGCCTACACTTTCAATGGCTGGATCAAATTGACCTGAAGAAGACACCAGTAAATAACTGGAGAGAATAAATGATCATGTCCTGCTAAACTTCTGGGCTGCTGAGCGGTCCATAGACCTGCTGAGCTGTCTTAGCCTTACATAGCCAGACAAAATCACTGTGTGGATAATAGCCTGGTTCTTCTCAGTGTCATTATTTTTGTGCCGAGCTGGGTGGTTGATTGATTGAATATTTTATTAGACAGAAATGGAGAACAGTACAAGTATAGTCAATACAATAAAAAAAATCTAGTACAGTACAAGTACAGTTAAACACCTTGCCTAAAAGGAGCATCCCAAATACCGTAAGACCTTTTACGGTCTTGTTTACATCGGAAGTCCTTGGTATTCAATTCATGGACATAGCAAATAGCAAGCAAAAAAAACATTCAAAAATCAGTTATAAAAACACGATATGTACAGGGTAGGGGAAAGATGGGGGTGGGGCTAAGGTGTGTGTGTGTGGGGGGGGGGGGGGGTGCTCACTTCTCGCCTGTCTATGGGAGAAGTGATAACTACCTCCACCTCTGAAAGTGAGCTACATGTTTTAATGGAAGTAGTCAAGGAATTCCACACCTGGGTGGCAGTGTGGTAGAACAGGGGTTTTCAAAGTGGGTGACAGGGCACCCTGGGGTGCCGTTACGGCAGTCCAGGGGTGCCGCGAGATAGTTTGATAATATTTGGAATTTATTTGGCCACTTGGACACAAAGCTATTTAGTAAAATGTTAAACTTGAAGTACAAAGTTATTTTCAGTCAGTTCTAACCAAAATTATCTCAACGTTTTCTTCGACAACATAATCACTAAAATATCGTCACTGTCAGGCAGAAACCTTGTATCTCCAAGTTTCAAATGTGTACGTCTTTTGGTAAAGCCAAGCCTTTCATCATACAAGACTGTCGCACAAAACTAGGGAAAACAGCAGATCTACAAGCACACAACGCCTCACGTTGGCGTGTGAGGCGTTGTGTGCTTGTAGATCTGCTGTTTTCACTAGTTTAGTACATTTTATAGATGATAAATCAAAACAAACGGTTTTGGACATACAAGGTTTCCACCCGACAACAACGATATGCTATAAATATAAGGTGCTGGGCGTGAAAATCATAATGTTGGGGGTGCCTCGGATTAAAAAAATATTTATGGGGTGCCCTGAGACAAATATTTGGGAACCCCTGTTGTAGAAGGAGAATCTACCCATATTTGTCTTATGGGTTTGTGCTGTGGGTGTTGCTAACGTCTTGGAGATATTTACCTGCTGAACTGCTGGTGGGTGAGGACCAGGCCCTCCAGTCTGATGGGGAAGCAGACGTCACAGCTGGCCACCATGTTCTGGATCTTAAACTCCAGGAAGCGTGCCGGGAAGCCCAGCTTCTGAACCACGCGGGCGTACTTCCTGGCTGCCAGCCGGGACTGCTCCTCACTGCGTTGGAAGGACGGAAGTACATTCTTTTTGGTCAGATTTAACCATTATTTAACCAAGGAATTCCACTGATATTCATAATCCACAGTACAACAGGTGTCGCTTGTGTAGTCCCCACAGTTAGTACCAGCCATGAACCTGCGACAACAGCCCTGCTAATCGGGCTCAGCCCTATTAGCACGACTGGTTGTGCGTTGGTCTGGCGAGTGAGAGTCCCGGGTTCAATCCCCGCTTCCGCGCATCACTACAATCGCATAAAATAACTGATGTTCACGCCGACTACTGGAGATCGGTTCTTGCCATAAAAAGTTAGATACCTCATTCGCCGCTGCAGTTCAAGGTGTGTCGATGCATACTCAACTTTTAGAGCCGGATTTCTTTCGGTTCGGGGTGTCACAAAATCTCGTCAGCACCGAACAGCCGGATAGATGACGGTACCAGCCCCCCGAACCTCTGAATGACGTGAGATTGTAGTTTGGACAGAGCCGAACCGAAATAAATTTGTCTCCAAAAGAGGAGTATGCATCGGCCCTAAGCAACCAAGCATGTTGGCCTCCTAAGGGCTGCTGCTCGTATCCTATCTGCAACAATGCCTCAGCCACCATCGCAGCAGAAGAGGGTAACACTCTTTCAAAGCAAACGTTTAGTTTCAGCTCCTATAATTGAATGCACTAAAACTAAGCTAAAAACCTGTCATTTCCAATACAAACATTTGTCCTACTACTATTTATACACCTGTAAAAAAAGAAAATGTATATTAAGTGCATACGCTACATGTGACGTCATTAAATGACCTTCCCCCCAAAAGCATTACACCACTGGCTGGGTATAATAAGGCTCATTAATGCCTCCTCTACCGGGGCAAACATTTGGCAAAAAAACACACTCAGGCAGACAGACACTGACAGACTGTCAGACAGACAGACGGACGGACGGACGGATGGACAGACAGTAGGGCATTCACAGAATATTCGAATATCAAAGTCACTATTCGACATTGTTCACCAAAGTCGAATAGTCGCTTTTTTTCTTTAAAAATATATATATATTTCTTCATGGTTTATAAAGCTTGGCTAGGTAGGAAGTCATAAGAATGAGTTGTCAATGCCCCTGGTGGATGAATTTGTTAATGCTCTATAACAGGGGTTCTCATTTTTTTTTAGGCTGTGACCCCCACAATAAACATATTTGAACTGGGGACCCCCACCCTGACAAGCACTTGGAATTGTAGGTATTACATTTAATGTGACTCAGTTCCGCAGATAAATATTGTGAAAATAGCAGATCTACATGCGTTGCGAGGCGTTGTGAGCATGTAGATCGGCTATTTTCACAATGTTCGCCTCTTGCTTACTTAAAATTTGACAGTTTGGCCAGTCCTGACGAATATTCGACTATTCGAATACTTTGAGGTCGAATAATTCGAATACTAAAAATCACTATTCGTGAATGCCCTAACAGACAGACAGGTGTGTTTGACCCTTGACCTCTTGGCTCCAGTGCAGACCATCTTCCCGGAGCTGAAGATGAGAGCGGTGGTCCTCGGCTCACGGATCCTCATGATGACCGCAGCGAACCTCTGAAAACACACCACTGCTCACGCTGTAGGTTACATCAGTGTTGACTTTCGCTGACAAAGAATAAATAACAACGAAATAAATTAACTAAGCTACTGTGACTAAAACTGAGACTAAACATATTGACACGTTCATCAACAAATACAAACTAGACTAAGGGACTAGTGGAGAAGAGCTACAGTAGAAGTTATTTTATGTTTTGCTGCGCTCTGGTGTTCTACAAGCAGATCTACAAGCTTTGCTATTTTCAGCATGCAATCAAGTGTAAAATCTGCCATTATGACGCTATCAAGGCCCGCCAAAATACACTTTTGTCGACAAAATCAACCATACATTTAGCTGACTAAAACTGAAACTTTTCACATGACAAAAACTAAATACCATTTTATTCAAAAGACTATGACTAAAACTAAATCAAAATGTGCTGTCAAAATCTAGCAAAATCTGCATCAAGCAGTGTGAACTCACATGGAAAAGAAGGCCAGGACTGTATAGAGGCTACGCTTTCAGTTTAATTTAGGCCCGGACATTTTTGACCACATCTTTCCCATGGGTTTTTGACCGGACAAAGCCAGATGTTGGAGCTATGTAGAGATGGGACGCTCGCGAACGAATCAAGTCTTTTGAACGGCTCTTTGAAATGAACAATATGATTCGGTTCACAGTCGGGAGCCGTTCCTTTCTAATTAACAGTGGTGGGAAAAGTACAAACATTCTTTACTTATACATTTGAAAATATTTGAAAATAGCAGATCTACAAGCTCACAATGTTGGGACCAGGGCAGGAATTTCATGGAGGCCATGAAGGCCATGGCCGTCATTGCCCCTCAAAACAATGGCATGACCTGAGGCCACAGTGGCCTTAATGCCCCAGCTGACTGTACCACTTTCTGCTCTGTCTCTTTCTTGTCAATATGTAGACAGTAGACACCAGTGTCTTGTGTTAAGATTCTGAAACGAATCCAGTGAATTTGATTGGTGCTGGGCTGAGCATGGATCAGATTGTAAATACCATAATGTATCTTCACTGCAGATCAGGTTATCATCCCTAACCCTTAAATTCAACAAATTCTTTCAATGGACTAAAATCATGTTTTATTTGATGGCCTTCCTGCCCTAGCATTTGGCCTTTGTGCCCTAAAAGGATGAACAATACCAAAGGCCTAGTGGCCTTGCCCCTAAAATGATGAAATTCCAGGCCTGGTTGGGACGCATTGGGAGCTTGTAGATCGGCTATTTTCAAATGGCGGAAATGTAGCCTATATATACAGTATGGCTGAAATGTATATGCTGCATGTACCTTGGGGTTGTACTCCGCGTTCCTGGCATGCAGCGCGATAAATTTCAGATCTAGTGGACACCCCAGGGTCACCGTTGAGACAATATTCCTACACACACACACACACACACACACACACACACACACACACACACACACACACACACACACACACACACACACACACACACACACACACACACACACACACACACACAGATGTTTCAGTCTGCCATCTGCCACCTCTACCTCTCAAATGCCTGGAACGCGCCCGAGTCGCGTTAGATTTTAACCACTTTAACCACTTTAACCATTATTTTATGCTTTAACTATTGAAAAATAGCAGCTATACAAGCTCACAGCGCAAGCTTGTAGATCTGCTATTTTTGAAAAAACGTGAAAATGTGTGCAAGTCTTTGAATATCTTTGACTCGATCTTTGATCCGACTTCTAAATCCTTCTTCTAAATCATGTTGTTCTCAAACTTCTTCATGTCAAGGACCCCCAAAATTACAGGTATTTGGCCGCGGACCCCCATCTCAAAATATGTTGTTCCAGGGACCACCCAGAAGCAAATATTTGAGTTACAAATGTTCGCTTTTAAATAGATATATTCAAAGTATATATATGCAAAGAAATATCATGATTTTTAAAAAATAGCAGATCCACAAGCTTGCAGCGCGGCACTCGGTGCCGCGCTGTGAGCTTGTATATCTGCTATTTTTCAATTGTTAAAGTGGTCAATAATCCTAGGAATAAATGGGTTAAGCCAGAAGCCAGGTATAAAGCCCTTATAAACCTAGGTTGGTAATCCAGGTATAAAGCCCTTATAAACCTAGGTTGGTAATCCAGGTATAAAGCCCTTATAAACCTAGGTTGGTAATCCGGCCTGACAGCGTGTCGCGGGTTCGAGTCCTGTTCCCGATGACCTTTGCTGCGTGTCACCCCCCAATCTCTCTCCCCATTTCCTGTCAACCTACTGGATACCTATCAATAAAGGCAGATAAAGTGTAACAATGCTACATGTCATTTCCTACATGGAACAATAAAGGTGACAATTTAATAATATCAATAATAACAGGTCTAAACGGGTATTAAATGGACCCATAATTTGTACACTCTCATAGTTATGAGGGGTTCTTGCAAATGAAATGTTGAGAAAGAGGCACTAGTAGACTCCTAATATGCCATAGTCATACATATTCAGAAGAAAATATGGAGAATTCATTGGGTCTTATGATAAAAAAAGAGAACTTTTTAATGGCGGAAAATCTAGAATTTGCCACTGACAGCTACAAGTCTCCACGGACAATTTTGTCCGTGTGCGGATATACTAATGACCCTTGGATTGGTTTCACGCAGTCTTTTTTCTGCTATTCAGACTACACAAAAAACAATGCCACTCCAGTCTGGATACGCCACAAATCAGCAGTGGTGGAAAAAGTATTCAAATATTTCACTTGAGTGAAATTATCAATACTGCAATATAGAAGAAATTGTCTGGAAGTAAAAGTCCAGAATTCTAAATGTACTTGAGTAAAAGTACAAAAGTATTGTCATCAAAATGTACTTTAAGTCCCAAAAGTAAAAGTACTCATTATGCAGATGCCCCATTTCAACTTTTCAAACGTATCCACAACTTTCCAACATCCCATCGTGCATTGCGCAGAATGTGCAGGCAGCTTCCGGCGCCGCAACGAGCGTGATCTACAAGCTCACAACGGTTGCATCTGCGACGCGACGTGAGCTTGTATGTCTGCTGTTAACCGGAAGTGTCCCGCAAATAATGCTACAGTAAATTCTCGCGGAAACAGGTGAATATGAAAATCTTTTGAAAATAGCAGATCTACAAGCTCACGATGTGACGCATTGTGAGTCGCGATGCAGTACAGTACTTAAGTAAATGAACATAGTTACTTAAGTTTACACCATTGCAAATCAGATTTTGAACAGGATTTAGACCCTGGAGCGGGTAGGACATGGTAATTACGGACTGCAGCTTTAACAAAGTGACTTTGAATTGCAAACGCACTGCAGCTGTGGAATGATTCCAGAGCGCTCTGTGACAGGGGTCATGGGGGTCATAGGGGTCATGGGGGTCATGTGGCAGAAAGGAGAGGCCACAGTTCCTGTTCCAAGCTCCGCCCCTTGCACCGAATCCCCAGGGTCCTCCGCAGTGGTGGAATTCTGGGTATTGTAGTCTGTGAAGATGCCGCTGTCCTGAGTCATGTTCAATGAACTGTTTCCACCTGAAAAATAAACATCAGCTGGATATAATACTGTTTTGTATTTGATCTGAGAATTAAATATAATATGTATAGTTCTCATTACAGACTACTATTCATCTCTCTAGTCTTATCTGTACATACAGCCTACTGTAATTCATGCTTACTGTTTTGTTGCTGCCATCTCTTTGGTCCGAAGTCCCATTAGTCCGAATCTGGTGATGAAAAATACTATGCCTAAACCTAACCATAACCTCAGTAAAACTATGCCTAAACCTAACCCAAACCCTAACCTCAGTGAAACTATGCCTAAACCTAACCCTAACTAAATTCGGACTAATGAGCTTTCGGACTTATGGGCAGTCCCCGCTGCTATGACACCTGAATTTCTCCACAGAGATAAAAAAAAGATCGATCTATCGATCTGTCTGTCGGTCTTTCTATAGCAGTGGTTCTCAAACGTTTTCAAGTGAAGGATCTCCAAATGAATATGTATTTCTTTGGCCACGGACCTCCATCTGAAAATATTTGAGACCCTATTTTGAGAACCACTGTGCTATAGTAGCCTATTAATCCATCTTTTCATCAAGTCTTGTTTCCCTGTCTCTCTCCCCCTATCTGAGATACCATACCACTGTGTCTACTACTGCTCCCTCAGTCCATATACCTGCATTGTTCTGATCGGATGCTGGTTCTTCCTGGGTACTGAGTTCGTCCGGCAAGAAGCTGAGATCCAGTTCATCTCCCAGTTTGTTCTCCTGATCCCCCGTCGACGACGAGAGGAAGGTGGCTTCCTGGAGCTTAGGAGCTCCCAGCTCTCCATCAAACATAAAGCTAGATGCATCCTGCATGCAGAAACAGCTCTTCATCAAACATAAAGCTAGATGCATCCTGCAGAATATCCTCTCTTCATCAAACATAAAGCTAGATGCATCCTGCATGCAGAAACAGCTCTTCATCAAACATAAGCTACTGTAGATGCATCCTGCAGAATATCCTCTCTTCATCAAACATAAATCTAAATACATCCAGTGTTGCCAGATTTGGTGGTTTTAAGTTGTGCTTAGGCTGGAAACTGTCATTCAGATCTGGCAACCCTGAATGCATCATGCAGAATCCACCTGTTTCGGCGAGAATTTACTGTAGCATTGTCTGTAGGACACTTCCGGAGAACAGCAGACATACAAGCTCACGTCGCGTCGCAGATGCAACCGTTGTGAGCTTGTAGATCACACTCGGCTGCGGCGCCGGAAGCTGCCGCACACCTTCTGCGCAATGCGCGGTGGGACGTTGGAAAGTTGTGGATAACAATCTAGATGCAGGCCTCGTCTTTTTGGAGGTAATCCAACAAGCATGTTGCAGAAAATCATTACTCACTGTCTGCTTGCCATATGGCAGGGGTCCTTTTTAGCCGCAAATTGCAACACTAGATTTTTTTATAATCGGATGAATCTAGGGTTGCAATACCTCCCGGCATAGGGATCCAATGCATCAAAAAAAAAATTGCTATCTGATTGTATTAAACGACTTCAAACTCACCAATATTGCGGCTCTATGGAAAGCTTGGAATTTACTCTTGCTATCTGCAAAGTGTTTGTTTCTGAAAAATCCACCGTATAATTGTTATGCTTTATTTTCTGTCAAGAAATCCGAGCAGACATGGTTTATTTTCATGGTGTTGACAGACATGGTGTTGAACTTCGGAAGCGATTGTCTTCTATAACGCCATGTCCCGCTGCCTCCTGCATAATGTGACATTTAGAACCAGGTGGTCACAGGACCGCGTTGAGGGATTT
Organism: Nannobrachium achirus; assembly: GCF_963921795.1. Taxonomy (NCBI): domain Eukaryota; kingdom Metazoa; phylum Chordata; class Actinopteri; order Myctophiformes; family Myctophidae; genus Nannobrachium; species Nannobrachium achirus. Next base: position 62,419,477 of record NC_137818.1, read on the forward strand.
TCCATGAGCGCTTCCAAACTCCAGGACTTAGAAAAAATTATCACCTGAACCATATTTCTTGGATAGAAAGTAGCTCCTAACATGTCTACTGTGGATTTTTCTGAAACAAACACTTTGCAGATCGCAAGAGTAAATTCCAAGCTTTCCATAGAGCCACAATATTGGTGAGTTTGAAGTCGTTTAATACAATCAGATAGCAAAAAACTGTTTTGATGCATTGGATCCCTATGGGAGGTATTGCAACCCTAGATTCATCCGATTATAAAAAATCTAGTGTTGCAATTTGCGGCTAGGTCCTTTTTACCCTTTTCAGGTCAAGGACCCCCTAGTTGAGAAAGAGATGAAGCAGGAACCTCTACTACATATTGTTTTGCAGATTAAACTTTTTCAAAGATTTCATATATACCAGTAGTTTTATAAAACCATATATCCATACTCCAAAACCATACTCCAAAGAAAAAGGTTGCTGCAAGCAACTCTTAGATCCTATGTTTAATATCCGGATGAATCAATCTAGATTCCAGATAAGAAAAATAGGATCTTAAAAGTTGTGGCTGGGGAACCACTGCTCATGAGAAACACTCTTCTAATTTCTAAATTGTCCCCAAGTTGTCACCAGGTTTTTTTCCCCCCTTCTTCTTTTCTAATAAACTGTTAAATTGTTATATTACAAAACATAAAAAGGCTATTAGACATGTCAGACTTTTTCTGTGTGTGAACTGCATTGTCTTGTGCTTTTCCTATGCGAACTGCTAATAAAGTATTCAATCATTGTGACCAGAAGCAGGTATAAAAATAAAACTGGCCATCATAATGGATGACCAGAAGAGGGGATACCAAAAAAAGCATCAGCAGAAGCATGGATTCTCTTCCCTACCTTAATGGGTTACATTACGATGTTGACAACACAGTGCAATCCTCCCAGAGCTCCAAAGAGTGTGGCCTGTTCATGACTTACTACTTACACTGGCAATGGCGTCATCAAAGTAGTGTTCCAAAGCTGATTCATCCATAGTAAACTAGAGAACATTTCAACAGACTCAACAACAACACCACAAACTCCACAATCAAGGGGTTGATGATCAGGGACGTGCTGGCCAATGGGAAAAGCGGGACAACTCCCGAACGGCCGGTTCATTCCCGGCCGGTCCAGGCCGGCCATTAGGAAAAAAAATAAAATGAAATGTCGGCCTTCGTTCAATTTTGTGGGCAGTAAATCGTCACTGTCGGGCAGAAACCTCATATCTCCAAGTTTCAAATGTATAATTTTTTTCGCAAAGCAAAGCCCTGCTTCATCATACAAGGCCGTCGCACAAAAGTAGTGAAAACAGCAGATCTACAAGCACACAACGCCTCGCGGTGCGAGGCGTTGTGTGCTTGTAGATCGGCTGTTTTCACTAGTTTAAATCATTTTTTAAATGATAAATACAAAACAAACGGTTTTGGACATAAGGTTTCCACCCGACAACGACGAAATATAACTTTTAAAAAAAAATGACGGCCTCTCCAACTCTTTTTCCCAGGCTGAATCAGGGGCCCAGCATGTCCCTGGTGGTGGTCCAGGATGGTGTAGCCTAGTAAACTAGACTCCCCCTGTCTTCTGGTCTGGTTTACGAGGCTAAGGATGGTCCCTGGGTCAAAATCTGTTAAAGACCCCTGCTCTACACAAAGGCTGCATTACAAGGATAAGAGTAAGGGTCATGGTAGGGTTTACACAGGAGGAGGAGTTTCTCCAACACGCAGTTTGTCTCAGATGCTTTCTGCTTTTCCTGTGGATCTGTTGCCTTCTTCCAGAACTCGTACATGTCCCGGGCGCGATGACCATGTGAGGTCAGCATCTGCTTGTAAATGCATGGGTGGTTGGCCGCCTTGGCCGCCCCTCCAAAGAAGACGTGATGCCGTGGCTTGACGCCCATGACGTTGGCACAGATACCAATGAATACATCGTCGATATGGATGGAAGCATTGAGGGTCAGAGTTGCTTGGTATATCTTCTCCGCGACGTCCATCGAAACGACATACCCCGACCCGTACGTATAGTCGAGGAAGGTTGACCATGGGTACGTTTCGGGGGACAAATAGTACTTGCTCTCCCTGTTTCGAGTGGGCATGTTGGACGCCGGGCCCACATGGCCAACCCACAGGTCGGTCTGGGGCGCGTCCTGTAGGTAGTCCAATAGGTTGGGCGTATGGACCAAAACGTCGTCATCGGCAGTCATGAAGTAGCGTGCGTGCGCGCAATGCTGGTTAGACCAGCGGAACTGCATAACCACCTTGAGTGTCAGGTTACGGAAATTGTCGGTGAAGTCCTGCTGGATCATGTCACCGTGGAGGCGGTCCTCGCGCTCCAAATCCTCCTGCATTTGCGTGGCTTGGCGCCCCGGGCCCCTCGGCGCTCCCAGGGCGAATAACACCTTAACCGCGACTCCCTTGGAACGCTGGATGAACTTCTCGTCGCCCCAGGTCGCTCGAATGGCGTTGCGTCTGTCCAAATTCTCTGGGGCGCTCTTCACGAAGAGGAGAAGGTGCACGTCTTGACCAGAACACTTGTCCTGGTGTTGGAGCAAATAAGTAAAGTTGCTGAAACGCAGAGCCTCCTGGCGGGTGATGGTGAAAGCCTCTTTGACTTTGTGGACGTCCGCGACGAGAGCCTGGACGTGGCTCATCTGCAACGTCAACAGAATGGTGGCCATGAGGAATGCTACGTGCTTAAGCAACGGACGGGGGGTGGGGTCAGCCACCACGGCCCTGTCCGCTGCATGGCGTTGCATGGCTTGGCGCACTGCGCGATTTCCCAAGCTGTCCTGCAGAAACGGAATGGCACGCACTGAAATCACACTTAAAAATATCTCACCTCGGTTCTTCTCTGGCTTGCGTGAGCTGTGTCTGTGCAGTAGACGTGAACTCACACTTTTATGTTCTTAGCCTGTGATGTCACTCATAGACTATGACTTCAGTAGACAACGTATGACTCCAAATATGGCCAAGGTGACGTGTGTGTAAGAAGATGGAAGGCACTATGGAGCAAACTGGGACAATTATAGCCTTTTTGGGCGCTGTCCATGTTTTTGAAGCGGTGGAAACCGCTTCCAATGAATGGCTTTGTGTGTATCACGCCCATATATGGTCATTTCAGTCCAGAATGAACAGGCTTTTTCAAAAACAGAATGTCCGTTTAATTACCATATATGGTGATCTCAGTCCAGAATGAACAGGGTTTTTCAAAAACAGAATGTCCGTTACCTTATGTCCATATATGGTCACTCCAGGCCAGAATGAACAGGTTTTTCCTGTCCCGTACGTGTAAAATATCAGTCCAGAATGAATAGGCTTTTTCAAAAAGCAAAATGTGTGTCCCGTGTCCCATGTCCATATATGGTCATTTCAGTTCAGAATGAATAGGCTTTATATGTCCTGTACATCTAGAATATGTGTGCGGTGTCCCTCCCGGTCAGATGAATGGATACTTTGAGGATTGGTCAAGCTTCACATGATAATTTGGCCTTCAGGGTTTATCTGTCTTATTTAAACACTTTATATTTATTTATGTATTTATTTAATTACAAATTCTTATTTTAATGTATGTGTTTTAATCTATTTTATTTTTTAAACCTATTATACCAACTGTCATACCAGCTCTCCAAATACATTCAGAATAGAAGTTTTATCTGTCCACCGCTTCAATTCGAACCGAGGTTTGATTTTTAAGTTCCCTATCCGTATTGCATGAAATAAGTATTTGATCACCTATACCAACCAGCTGATTGGACAATATCATCATGTGACATCATGAGTCCCATCAGGGCTCTATGCAGGCACGTGGGTTTCTCATGATGCTGAATCCATTGCAAGCATTTGTTTTGCACGAAAAACATTCTTTGTGCTAAAACCGGACCCACAAAACGATGGTTTGGGTCCGTTCAGGAAAGACTTCAGGTATGGCATGGAAAGAGGGCATTTGCATTTCTGTCATCATAGTAAAAATGCATTCATGGTCTGGAGAGGGCACTTTTCACAGACAGATAAAAGGCTCTATGTGTGCACTGTAAAACCAAACATGCTGGATAATTCTGCTTAGGCAAAAATATGGAATACACTTAACTTAGTTTTCATCAGCATGTTATCCCTAATCACTTAAACTAAGTTAATAGTACTTTTGGTCCAAAAAACTGACTAATTTGATTGTTTTGAGTTGTGTTTATTAGAAAAAATAAGTTCCTGACGTTAAAACTCATTTAAACTAATTTACTAGTACTTAGTAGTCGAAAGACTTGAGTTAACTTAGAAAAACTACGTTCAGTGCTTTTTTCATCATTCACACATGTGCAGATCAGTCCAGGGGCGGGACTTGTTGTCAGTTGAAATTTGAAAGCAGCCCCTTTTGAATGAGGAAGAAAAGCACTCAAACAGAAGACCTACTCTGTTTTCTCTCAGCTTTTGGACTATTTTTATGCTCTGTTCACTGATTTGGTGAGTACACATTTTATCCTTGATCAAATTGTTTTGATGTGTTGTAATTCAGCTAGTTTTGTGTGGTTGCTTTCTTTGATACAGTTTGTTATATTCCTTAAAAACAGTGGCTGCTAAATTCAGCCTGGTTTACATAGCTTTCTCCACATTTGAAGATGGGCAAATTTCAGCAAAGTACCACTGCTCAAAGAAATGAAGGGAACAAAATGTTCCCTTCATTCTTTGAGCTTTCTTTGAGCAGTACTACAGTTAACTATACTCAAATAAATGTAAATAAATTAAGGAAACATTTTGTTCCCTTCATTTCTTTGAGCAGTATTTCTAGTGTAGAGGGAAATATAATAGCAGAGGAGCTATCAGAGTAAATACTTAAAGTGCTTAATGTCTAGATATTGTTTGAGATAAAAGCTATGTGATATCTGTTTTTCATGGTTGGCTCAACTTGTGTCTCTCTTTCTTAGGTCTCCCAGGCCAGCTCAGACTCAGTTGACCCTTCTGCTCTGTCCATCTCCCAGAGCAGTTACAGGTATTCTCACCCACACCTTTTGAGATGTTCCTTTTAGGCAGGGTGTTTCTACTTGTACTGTACTACATTTCAAGTGTATTGACTATACAGTACTTGTACTGTTCTCCATTTTGTCTAATAAAATAATCAGTCAATCAATCAATACACAATGTTTACACATTGAACAATTCATTTAGAGTAAAAGCTGCATTTAAAACCGCCCCCGAAGTCAAAACCCACCAATTGAATTCCCACTTAATTCAAATTCCTCCTTTGCTTCCTTTGCTGTCATTGTTTCACATGGGTCTATGTAAAACCTAAACATGGACATAATTTCACAAAATTCTCCTTTCTCTTAGGACATCAAAATGGACCGACGGTTATTGCTGAGAGTTGCAGCCACAACAGGGACCACCGCATCGCACATTGAAGGGACACCACAAATGCCAAGAAGAGGACAATGGCCAGAGTCCTTTGACGTGTATACACCCAAGTTCTCAGTGGATGTTAATCAGAAACTTCTGGGAGATTGTGCCTTTATGAGAGCTGGAACACAGAACTGAGGACCTACTAACTGTTTACAGTTGGTGTGCTGACTATTGACAATGCTCTTCAAAAGGGTCCAAACTGCACCTAGAGCCCTGCACTGCCATCGAACTGGAGGGGATATAGTCATCGTGGATATTAGAGGCTTGCCTCAGGATTTTCTCTTTTATTTGGCCTTGTACACATGTACTGCAATTGGATTACCCAAAATGCATGGGAAATGGACATGCATTGATAAGGTAATGCTGGGATTGGGGAATAAAGCCCTCACACTGAAACTTATGAGCTCAAAAAAAAAAAAAAAAAAGATCTATACAAACATGTAAAGTACCTCAACTGTTTTGAGACGGGATGTGATTTTATTTATTAAAACAATTGCGGCTGAACAATTAGGTTAGCTTTATATTACTACATTTTAAGTTGGGTATTTATAAAAAAGTTGAAAGCTAAATGGTAATCTCTTGCTAATGTGTTGTTCAACACAGCTCTGTCTATATAATATGTTGGTTTAACCTTGTAAAGCTGCTTTTTATGCCCTTTGAGCTTGTACATCTACTTTTGTGTGACTGTAGTATGAAGAAGTGGGTCATTACCTTAAGAAAGATCACACAAATGCTAAAATATGGAAGAGGTTCTGCCTGGTGAACATGACATTTGAAAATAAACTTTAGTTAAGTGTTCTGTTGCATTGTTTTGTTTTTGGATTATTGTTTTGCACATGCATGTTATAAAGTAAGTGTTGTAATTGTATAGTAGAATTCTAAATTCAAGGACATTCAAGAATTGCATTTGTTATAGAATTTTCAAGAAAATACATTTAATTAAGGGATTTAGGCTACATATATGTTTTAAGTACTGCTTACTCAGAAAAACCATGTTTATAGCACTGCAACACATACAGCTTACTCAGAATAAGCACATTTTGTAGTGCTGCACATTCAAAATAACCTAGTACTGCTTACTCAGAATAACCACATTTGTAGTGCTGCACACTCAAAAGAATCTAGTACTGCTTACTCAGAATAACCACGTTTTGTAGTGCTGGACACTCAAAAGAACCTAGTACTGCTTACGCAGAATTAACGAGTTGTGTAGTGCACACTCAGAATAACCTAGTACTGCTTACTCAGAATAAACAGGTTGTGTAATGCACACTCAAAATAAACAAGTACTGCTTACTCAGAATGAACAAGTTAATCGTACTGCTTACTCAGAATGAACGAGTTTCTCTAACTCATCATTACTGATTGTACGTTAACTCAGTTTTTTTGAGGCAATGAGTTTCTGTACTTTTTTTGAGTTAAGTCAACGCGGCAGGGATTACAGTGTAGTTTGACCCCTCACATGCTACTTAAAGCAGATTTATTTTTTTGTATTTTTTTCCTGTAGGCCTAATAGTAAATTAATGGGACACAAACACAAATCAGTTTTTAAAGAGGTTTCCCCCGGGAGTTGAATTTCAACCTTTTAGTACATACAGTATTATTACACACCTTTAGAAACACATTGGTGAAGAAATGTCTTGGTAACGATTTACTTAGCAGATTGGTCAAACATCTTATAAAATCCCCTTACTATATATATAACTCCAATGATCAGTGTACAACTTTGTATATGCGCTCCCTAGAGGCCAAGGAAAAACATTTGCCCTGCATTTTTCATATCCCTTTTATATCTTCATTGGAGACTGTCATTGGCCAAATATCTTAAGTATTCTCCTAAGACATCTTGTCTGAAACACGTCCAGCTTGTGACAGGTGGCCTGTGTCACTTTCCATGACTGTCCCGTACAGGAGAACCCCAATACGGACGTTGCTCTTAAAAATCTTCTCCATCTCCATATGGTTTTCAGCATGGCAAAAACTCCCCTTGCCTTGGAGATCCTACTCAGAACATCGGGGCAACCATTTTGAACAAAATGACTTAAATCATGAATGCAGCTTGTGATTACAGAGAAATTCTGCACGCACATTCCCACTAGGCCAAGGAACAAATGGCAGTCTTTTCACATTGGCCTGTTATAGCGCCACCAGCAGGTCCACTTTTACCAAACACATTTTTTGAACAAAATGCCTCAAATCATCCATGCAGCGTCACATTGCTGTTAAAGGCCAAAGAAGGCACCCTTTTCACATTTAGCACCACCAGGACCTACCTGACCTGGTGGAGACCTGTGCTCGGAAGAGCACTGCTTCTAGTTTCTTTTTTTTAAATTTTATAATTTTAATTATCTCGATAATATCGTAAATCGCGATTTCTATGGTCACAGTAATTGTGATGTGTGTGTGTGTGTGTGTGTGTGTGTGTGTGTGTGTGTGTGTGTGTGTGTGTGTGTGTGTGTGTGTGGTCGCCCCACCACACAGTATCTCTGGCCAGCCTGCATTCAGATCTTTAAATAGGAAGCTATTTTGATGCAATGAAGGTTTTACAGAGTGTGCAGCAGCAGGCCAGCAGCATGCATGGTGCAGGAGCAATCCCTGTGATTTGTGGGCCTGTGTGTGTGTGTGTGTGTGTGTGTGTGTGTGTGTGTGTGTGTGTGTGTGTGTGTGTGTGTGTGTGTGTGTGTGTGTGTGTGTGTGTGTGTGCGTGCAGCGCAGCGCGCGCGTGTGTGGACAGTGAAAGCGAGGCTCAGCCTCAGTGGCGTCAGTTCAGAAAAAGGTAAGGTATGGCAACATGACACCAGTCATGTTGCCATACCTTAGCAATAGGCACGATGAAAAGTACATTTTTGTTATTTCCCCCTGTAGCCAAGGTATGGCAGCTGCATGCCCCTGCCATACCCAATTGACGCCCCTGCTCAGCCTCCAGAGACTAAAATACACCTGTTTCTGTTTCTCTCCTTCTGATCAGCCTGACGATGAGAGTTCAGTTCAGACACTCCGTCCAACCCCGGCCAAAAAGCAACGTTCATCTAATAGATGGAAATGAAAAAATAAATTAACACTTCTCCAAGCGGTTTTGGCCAGAGTCTTGGCAAACATCGGCAGCAGTGATTTGATTGGAATAGATTCTTCTTTTCTTTTCTTCTTATTTGATTCTGGACGTAGATTCTGGACCGCACCGACGTCTCTCCCTGAAGCCGGAGAAGAGGAGGAAGAAGTTGCACCATGTCCTACGCCTCCAGGCTGCCCGCCTCCTGGAACGACAGGTGACGTATAGAAATCCTATTCTGTGCCAAATGCCAAAATGGCTCCAAGGTAGGTGTGCCACGATTTTGTATGTTTTTCTTTACTATGCAATGAAAAAAATTGTTTTTTTTATTTATATATTTTCCCCACAGAAACAGACACAGTTGTTGTGATTCAGTGGCAAAAAGTATTTTGTCAATCAGACAAATGGTTCCAGAGATAGAGCTGTTTGAATGAAAAAAAGTGTCCATCCACTAGAATGGAGTCCATTCTAGTGGATGGACACTTTTTTTTAACATAGTAGATGTAATTTCCTGTGTTCTGGTGAATTTTGGGAGTTTGATACAAAATCCAGGAGAAATCCAGGAGATTTGCCAATCCAGGAGACTCCCAGGAGAGGGGTTCAAAATCCAGGAGACTCCTGGGAAATCCAGGAGAGTTGACAGGCCTGGAATGGACACACATGAACACACATTTTCTCAATCAGCTAAACGAGGGAGCGAACACACAAACAGAGAAAAGCATCTCTCTGATCTCAGGTCATTTTGACATCTTTAAAAACCAGACCCGCAATGAAAATCAGAATGCAAGGAAGGGGGGGGGGGGGGGGGGGGTTTTCACTAGTATGGCACTGAACTAACACATGAACACACAGGATTGTATAGGCTGAGCAGCTGGAAATGTTTCTGAGCTTGTAGATGGGCTGAGGAATTTATAGTGTCAGCAGCTCGTCAGCCAACTCAACTCAGCTGGTCCTGTACAGGTGACGGCACTCAAGGCAATCAGCCGAGCAAGGGAAGGGAGGGGCAGATGAGCAGTCAGAGGCAAACACAGGCACACTGAGGAAAAGAGGGACCGACCGACAGACAGACCGACAAAGCCTTTTGTAGGCCGACCCCCTGGGTCTGGCAAAAATATATATATATATATATATATATATATATTTTTTTTTTCTATACAAAAAACACAAAAACCGTCATAAACCGTCATTGGCACCCAGGGCTTTTGAAAAAAAAAAAAAAACGGCAAAAACCGTCATTGGCACAGAATGAGTTTTAATTTATGGACTCTATAGTCTAAGAGTCTATGGCGGAATTGAAACTCTCAAAAGATCAGCAACCTGCGACTCAGAAACCATGTTAAAAGAGAATAGAAAATGTTTATTTACAGCGCTGTAACAATCACACACATGTACAGGGACGTGCTGGCCATTGGGAAAAGCGGGACAATTTTGGGGGCTGGGTGGTAAATCGTCACTGTCGGGCAGAAACCTTGTATCTCCAAGTTTCAAATTTGTACATTTTTTTTTGCCAAGCAAAGCCCTGCTTCATCATACGTTTCAAATTTGATAATTATTTTCGCAAAGCAAAGCCCTGCTTCATCATACAAGGCCGTCGCACAAAAGTAGTGAAAACAGCAGATCTACAAGCACACAACGCCTCGAGGTGCGAGGCGTTGTGTGGTTGTAGATCGGCTGTTTTCACTAGTTTAAATCATTTTTAAAATGATAAATACAAAACAAACGGTTTTGGACATACAAGGTTTCCACCCGACAACGATGAAATATAACTCATGTAATTGGCCCACTGGCTTGTCACTTTGTCACAAATCTTTGAGTAGCAGCAGCAGTGCTATGGAGAGAGATCTCTCTCTATAGCGCGCAATGAGGGCCTCTCCAACCCTTTTTCCCGGGCTGAATCAGGGGCCCAGCATGTCCCTGTTGATGATGCACAGGTGTGCAAGCTACTTGGACGTGACTGTCCTATCATGACAGCCAGCCATGGATGAACTTTAACTTGGTGTTTGCACGTGTCCTATTTTACCCCAGTACAGCTATATAAATGTTCAAATTTGAAATATAAAGTGCTCACCCAATGACTACGGATAGTAGAATATTGTACGGTCTTTTAGAAGTACCTGTATTGTCCGTATTCGTCAATAAAAAGCATTTTAATTAGATTGGTGGCCACGTTCTCATAATGTATCAGCGTGCAGTACACCTCCCAACCAATAGGGTCGCGCGCTTGAAAGCACATGGAGGAAACGGCCACCGATCAGATTAAAATGCGTTTTATTGAACAAAACGGACGAAACGGGTACTTCTGTGGGCCCGACCAGAATTCTAACATCTATCGCCATGGGTTAAGCATTTTATATTTGAAATTTGAACGTGTGTTTAAATGTACGGGCCGTAAAAAGAGACAAAGCAGACACCAGATAAATGTTTCAGGACACACTAGCAGTTTACACCCTGTTTACACCGCTGCAACCATAGACTGCAACTCACAAGCTCGCCTGTAGGGGGAGACAACATCTCCTCAGCACTAGCTGAGCTCAACACGCACTGGAGCGTAGCAGAAGAAGAAGTCTCTGCACTGTACGCATGCGCCCTGGATGTAAACAAAGCAGCATGGCGGCATTGGGCAGTACCTCAGCTGTTCTGCTTCTAAAAATAGTATTTAAACAACAATTACCATTCTAACAATGTCACATGACAGCTAAACAGCAAGAGTCGATAGTTTATTTACTGTTGTGTATTTTTTCGCGTCCAGAAATGTGAAGTTTGGCCTGCGGAAGGTTTTAATATACTAATGTTATGGCAGAGCGAATAGCAGCCGTGGAGAAATGTCTGACACAGTTTGCTCAGGAGGCACATGGTGAGTTCCTGGCTGTCACTTCTCAACCGCTTTAATATCAAGGACCCCAATTTGGTGTGTTTTTTCTTATCTCCTCTTTGATTGATTGATTGATTGATTGATTGATTGAAGACTTTATTAGAAGTTTGCATAGGAAACGGTACAGTTTCATGACGGTACAGTTCACTGGTACAAGGTCTACTAAAAGGAGATCCATGAAAAGACTAAGCTTATTTCCACAGGAAACCATTGAAGTATCTCATATAACATTGAATGACAGATGAATAGAACACAGTACCATGCAGTAGATATGTAAAGAAAGTAAAATGAAAGAACAAAAAAGGAAAACAGTAAGTCTAAACAAACGGAAAGTATATACAAAGAAGGGGCAGGGGAGGGTAGGGCTGGGCTAGGTTTATTTTTTACCTGGGACCCCAATATAAGTATATTATGTTTTTATTTAGTCTTCTTATAGTTTGATCCAGAATTCCTTTACTGTCAATGAGATAACAGTGTGTAACTATATCAAAATAGCAATTCTTTAATGTTATCTGGATTGTACACACCCAGCGGTCCTTGGGTTCCAACTGGCCCCGGAAAAAGACAATGCCAAAGCCTTTCTTGGGTTAAATCCTATTAGTAGACCTACTGTATCTGCACTGTACTGTCCTGTAATTTTCCTATGTGAACTGCTAATTATTAAGGTATTCAATCAAATTCAAAATCGATCAATCAATCCAAGGGTTGCCAGGAGAAAATCTATTTAATATACCCATGTTAACGTTATATACATCAGCTATTTGAAAATAAGAGATAAACAATGCCTCACGATGCAACGCATATTGAGCTTGTAGATTATAGATTATAGATCTTTTTTTTTCTCCTTGAATCTTCAAAATAGTTGAAACATTTTAACAACAAATCTTGTATGGGGGATCCCTCTCCTCCCTAGTGGCACAAACATTTTTTTTGAAACCGAAACATTTTCAGATGGGGGTCTGTGGCCAAAATAATACATATTAATTGGGGGCCCTTGACATGAAAAGGGTACTTTTGGTTTCATTGTACACCCATGAACACTCCTGGAGTTTATTTACCTGTACATGATGATGATGAACTTGAACCCTAGTGTACCTATTCTGGGGTAATGATTCAGTGAAAATAGCAGATCTGCAAACTCATAATGCATCTGATCCTTTTTATAAATCTTTTTTAATTAGGTTTGGTTTATGTGTGTATTTTTATTTTATTTTAACTTGTTTGCTTGCTCATTTATTGTAACGTTGTTTTCATATACAATATATTCCAAATAGTATGGCTCCCAATTTAATTATAATCTTCCCCCCCCCAGAACTGTACCTGAACCAATCAGTGCCTTACTTAGATGAGCCCCCGCCTCCTCTGGACTTCTACCGTGACTGGATTGGTCCAAACAAACCCTGCATCATTCGCAATGCCTTCAACCATTGGCCGGCCCTGTCCAGGTGGAGCCCCTCCTATCTCAGGTAAGGGTGACATATGGTTGTTCTCGTCACTCAGTCAATATCTTTCAGGATTTGTGGCATTTTGTGCAAAAAGGCCATTCCTGCAAAAGCCAACAATAGGCAGAAGTCATAGATGTACCAATTAGCCTGAGTTCTGGACCAAATGTGTTGGAGTAGTGGCAAAAGATGTGTTTTGAAGGAAGCACAAAATGACAGAACTTCTTGTCATTGCCCTAGGTGTAGAGTTGGGTCATGATCCAAGGGGGGAGAAAAATGATTGTACCCGTGTCCAGATAAATACCGTATCTTTTGGGAGATCTTGCAGTTCAGAGAATGAGTTAAATGTGTAATGGTGGCAGCCCTGTCAGGTTACACAACGTGAACATGTTGTGGTCACTGCTTTTCCCGCCAGGGAGACAGTGGGGTCAAAGGTCATCAGCGTGGCCGTGACCCCCAACGGCTACGCCGACGCTGTGAACGGAGATCGCTTTGTGATGCCAGAGGAGAGACACATGACGTTCTCCTCCCTTCTGGACGTCATCGAGAGGAAGGTGAACAAATCCACACTAGGTTGATTATAATTATGGTGGTATTGGGGGATAGCATAGCAGTGACCATGGTTTTCTGGTGCCGCAGAAAAATCGGCCATTCATTTTTCCTATAGAGAATTACCAACACATTACCATTACATTTTAAGCTTAGTCGAAACGCGTCCGTCTTTTTCTCTATTATGAAAGAAAGTTGATTTCCCATGATTCCTAGCAGAAATAGTATTCTGCCGACACCCGGTCCCCATTGAGTTGTATGCAAGCTCGCTGCCGAAACATGGATTTATCTCTGCTTCTTTTCCCATATGGCTTTTTTGGTCAAAATGACCTGTTTTCTATGGACCATAGTTTACACACAGATCATCGCGGCTGTATTTTTACTTCTCTGGGTCAAAGAAAGGACTTTGAACTGTCGCGAACGGGAGCCTCCGCCCACACAACGCAATTGTTTTTTTCTTTCTTATTTCTTCAGAGAATCAAAGGTTTTATGTTCATGAGTCACCAGGATCCTGGATGGCTTGATTCTAGGCTTAAAATAATTTATATCAATATTTGTGTAAATCCCTGTGGGATGATGTTTTTGTGGCACCATAAAACCACGGCCACCGTTAAGCCCTATTCGGGCTGGGTGATATGACTTGGACTATCAAAATCAGTTGGAAATATTTATATTTTGATGTGGTGTCATAAATAATGTACCGTATAATGAAAACATGGCACTTCAACAAGAAAGTGGATGCAACCACAGCAACCTGTGGTCCATGACATATGGAAATTTCTTAATAAGTACACCTGTAGTTAGTCTTGAAATAAGTGTGAATAATTGAAAGCTCTCCCCGCTCATTGTAGCTGCCCTGCTTCTGTTCCGCTGCTTTTTCTTTTTTTCTTCTGGCATTTGGTTATTGTGTTTATGTCTGTTTTTCTGCAATTGTATTATTGTTCAGAAACTGATCATCAAAGATTTTGTAATATGTGCAATGCTCTTTACATGGCTGATGCTATGGAGGAATGTTCATGATGGTCAAAATAAAAACAGAATAAAAAAAAAAAAAGAAAACATGGCACAAAAAGGTTGCCGATCCCTAACTGACAGTATGTTAATCCTAATGTGATTCCAGGTGGAGCAGCGTGGGGTGTTCTACGTCCAGAAGCAGTGTTCTAACCTGACAGAGGAGCTGTCTGAACTGACTGGAGACGTGGAGTCTCACATACCCTGGATGAGCCAAGCTCTGGGTACCGATGGCTTCTGGTCCTATTTTGATCATAGATATTGGCAAAATCTCCATAGTCTGGCATCCCATTAGTCCGACGGTGGTATTTAATCAACATGTCAGTTTTCACATCAATGTAAATGAGCCAGAGTTAGCCATGAGCTAATTTTCATCTGTAGTCCCTGGGCAGGCTGTACAAAAGTGATGGTAAGGCTATCCATACAAAACATACAATACATACAATACAGTACAGTACAAAACAGTACAGTAAAACATTAAGGGGATATAATTATAGCAAGTTGAGCGACTCCAGTGACAGATGGAGCAAATAGTTACCCACTAACTGGTTAGGGTTACGTTTAGGGTTTAGGCATAGGTTTTCCTGCGGTTAGGGTTAGATACTGTCGGACTAATGGGACGTCGGAACAACGCAAGTAGAAGGACTAATTCTTCTCCAGTTCCCTGTTGGTTTTCCTCACCTGTTTAAAAGGCATGCGTGCTACGGGGCTTTTAAGCCGTGACATCATTTTGTAGGCAGAGGAGAATCTGCCCCCAGAGCATTTTCTGTCCCTTGCTATTTCAAAAAACAACGACTAAAAAATAACGACTAAAGTATAATTCTAACACTTTCCTTTCAACAACAAAGAGAAGAAAAATGTGTAAATAGTAAAAATAGTAAAAAGATTCACGGAAACTGGGGGCAGAAATTCTCCTCTGCCTACAAAATGATGTCATACTTAACAGCCCCACAGGTTCAGTTTGGCTTGAGACTAGCAAGGGACAGCATCAGGGAAGTCCTGGGGAGAGCTGCCATGTCATTATTGTCAAAAGTAAAAGGAATATATATCAGAATGTTTTGATAAAAAAAAGAGAAAAAATACACAGTGAAATGATCAGAAACTAGCAGAATTATCAGAAAATGAACGCGTCAATGTTTTCTTCCCCTCAGGAAAGTTACCAGATGCTGTGAACTTCTGGTTAGGTGAAGGCAGCGCCGTCACCTCCAGTAAGACCTCCACCTAACATCACAATATCATACCCATAACGTACTTGTGTATCGGTCGGTATTGAGTACCGATTGTTTAACCCATTTAGGCCTAGAATTATTGAATGCTTTAACCAGTGAAAAATAGCAGATATACAAGCTCACAGCGCGGCACCGAGTGCCGCGCTGCGAGCTTGTAGATCTGCTATTTTTTTTTTTTTTTTAAGTCGTGAAAATGTGTGCAAATCTTTCACTATTTGTATTTCCAAAGCGAACGTTTGTAACTCAAATTTTGCTTCTGGGTGGTCCCTGGAACTAAATATTTTGAGATGGGGGTCCGTGGCCAAATAAATATCATTTTGGGGGTCCTTAACATGAAAAAGTATGACAACCATTGACATAGTAGTCTCTCAAGAACAGACTAACTGAGCTCCAGTTAAGTGAAAAGGACCTTTTCTTTGACGATGGCTGGCCAGATTGCTGACATAGAAACATAGGTTTTTCAGAAAATCTTAGAAGGATTCAAAAGACACTTATAGAATCGGGTCAAAATTCTAATTTTCACGATTTTTCAAAAATAGCAGATCTACAAGCTCGCAGCACGGCACTCGGTGCCGCGCTGTGAGCTTGTATATCTGCTGTTTTTCAATAGTTAAATCATAAAATAATGATACACAAAATGTGTACCCGTTCTAAATGGGTTAAAAAAACGTTCTAGGACGGTGGTTCTCAAAGTGGGGTCCAGGGACCCTCAGGGTTCCTTTTGGGGGTTCCAAATGGACCCTCACAGCTCTGTAACTCTGAGAGTTATGGGGGTCATTGAAATGTAAAAAGTTTGAGAACCACTGATCTAGGAATAAATACAAATTACATGAATAATTGTTAGAGTGCAGCTACAAGTTAGTAAGATAATAATGTAAATAGCAAAGTAAGAGGATAAAACAGTAGTTCAACTAACTACATCAACTGAAGCATTCAAAATAGAAAATAATTGATTACTGTAAATGACATCGTCATGTGATAAATGGTGTGGAACTGCCATACTCATCGATACCAGCATTTTGGGCAGTATATTGGCAGATGTATAACCTCACAACAGTTAGAAGCTTGAAGATGGGCTATTACTGTAGCTACTTTTATGTGACACTGTTGTACAACTGTATAGGGCGGGGGTCAGCAACCCGCGGATCTAGAGCCACATTTTTTACCACCCACATTTAGCACCACCCTAGTGGCTCCCTGGAGCTTTTTCAAAAGGGAAAATGATAGGGGGAAAAATATATTTTTTATTTTAATATGGTTTCTGTAGGAGGACAAACATGACACAAACATTCTTAACGCTTTCCAATGCTGTAACATTTTGACAGTAGGCATTTTGACAGTAGGCTAATATAGACTTAATATGTTGTCACTGTCGGGCAGAAACCTTGTATCTCCAAGTTTCAAATTTGTATGTTTTTTTTTTTTGCAAAGTAAAACCCTGCTTCATCATACAATACTGACGCACGAAAGTAGTGAAAACAGCAGATCTACAAGCACACAACGCCTCGCGGTGCGAGGCGTTGTGTGCTTGTAGATCGGCTGTTTTCACTAGTTTAGTTCATTTTGTAAATGATAAATACAAAACAAAGTTTTGGACATACAAGGTTTCCACCCGACAACGACGATATATAAGGCTTTTATATTTTTTTTGCGGCTCCAGACAGATTAGTTTTTAGTTTATTTGGTCTAATATGGCTCTGTCAACATTTTGGGTTGCCGACCCCTGGTATAGGGCATTAGCTGTTGAAAGTAGAAATGTGTTAAAAATGTTTCAATAATATTATTATGCATGTTTCAGTGATTTATCTTTTTTGCATGTTTCAATACGTTTGTGCTTGTTTCACTAATGCATTTATGTGTGTTTCAGTGCATAAGGACCACTATGAGAACCTCTACTGTGTGATCTCTGGAGAGAAACATTTCATCCTCCTGCCTCCATCGGATCGGCCCTTCATACCCTATGGTAACCATAGCTTTACCACGCCTTGCACTAAGTGACATTATTTTATTCTGGATGAAAACCAACGTTTCTTTAGGGTAAGAAGAATAATAATAATAATAATAAATTTTATTTGTATTGCACTTTTCATTCAGTGAATCTCAGAGTGCTACATACATTTCAAGGAGAACACATACTAAAAGAATAAAAAATATCAAAGTCAATAATAAACATTAGCAGGTGGATTCAATAATCAATAATCAAAATCAATAATATAATGTTATATGACGATAATATGCAGATTTTAAAATACAAAGAAGAAGGCAGTTAGGTCATTACTCTGCATCCAGAATAAAATATTGGCACTTTGGCTACCAGTGTATCTCTGTCATTTGGAACCGTAGAAATATTACCACAACTTTTGGCTTCTCTCCCTCTCCCTCTACGGGGCGGTAGTGGCTCAGGGGTAGATAAACCGTCATTAGAACACGGAGGGTTCTCGAAGGGTTCCTAGTTCGATCCCGGGCTCCCCCAGAGTTAGTGTCGAAGAGTCCTTGAGCAAGACTATGAAGTCTGAACCCATAGTTGCTCCCAGTGAGCTGGTTGGTGCCTTGCATGGTTTCCTCCACCATCGGTGTATATGAATGTGTGTGTGAATGGAGGAATGTAATGCACAATCTCTGTAAAGTGCCTCGGATAAATATAAATGCACCCCATTTACCATTTTCTCTCTGTCTCTCCCCCCCCTCCCTCTCTCCCTCTCTCTCTCAGAGTTGTACCAGCCTGCGGTCTACAGACAGAAGTCAGATGGAGATTTTGAAATAGTCGATGTTGCGGCGTCCGAAAAGGTGAGCTCTTTTCTTAACTTCCCTTCTTCCAGTTGTCGTACAGAACATCATCACCAACCATCCCACGTCCATCTCCCTCTGTGAAGGTCCCGTGGATCCCGTTGGACCCGTTGGATCCGGACCTGCTCCGTTACCCAGCGTACCGCGGGGCGCGGCCACTGAGCTGCACCGTGAAGGCAGGAGAGATGCTGTACCTCCCCTCACTGTGGTTTCACCACGTTAGACAGACACACGGCTGCATAGCAGGTACACAGTACACACTGTACAGTCAGTGGTGGAAAAAGTGCTTAAAGTGGTGGTTCGAACTTCTCAAACTTTTCAGGCCGCGACCCCCACAATAATCATATTCTAACTGGGGACCCCCCCCCCCCCACCCTGACGAGCACAAGAGTTAGGGCATTACATTTTGTATAACATGTTCTATTGTGAAAATAGCAGATCTACATGTAGATCTGCTATTTTCACAATTTCTGCCTCTAAGATTTAACAATTTGGCCGATGTTTAATTTGTCATTTCAGAGGTATTAAGTCCTTAAATTGTCACTTTAGAAATGTGTAGCTACCCTCTATACACTTTACGTTGCCCCCCCCCCCCAAAAGAAATATATATATGATTTGGGGACCACCCCGGGGGTCCCGACCCACAGGCTGAGAACCAGTGGCTTAAAGTACCAAAAGTTAAAATATTCATTGTGCAGAAGGTCTACACAATGAGTAATAGCAGATCTACAAGCTCACTACGCGTATTGGGGGGAAAAAAAGTTAGTTCATTTTGGGGAACCATGATGAACTTTAGTTAAAAATGTGGAATTATGAACTATGAAAGGAACTAATTCATTTTAGAAGTTTTGAACTTGAATTTGAACTAGTTAATGAAGAAAGTGAGCTTTATTTTGAACTAGTTCATGTAGAAAGTGAACTTTATTTTGAACTAGTTCATGTAGAAAGTGAACTTTCCCAACACTGCACATTGTGCACAACAATCATGGCATCAACAAATACAAACACTATATGTACAAAGGAGAAAAAACATTCTATTGAAAATTACATTTACCTTCCCTTGTGGTCTCTTGATAGATGGGGTGTTCAGGCTAGTTTTGAAATGGATGCTGTCAGGGCTTTCCACCTGTTGGTGGCAGAGTAGTAGAATGAGAATGTCACTGATGAAGGTTGATTTTAATGTCACAGTGGTTCTCAACCTTATCAGGCCTAACCTCCCTTAAAATAATCATTCACACACACACACACACACACACACACACACACACACACACACACTAGTTCTTTCATTCAACTTCTACAGATAAATTAGCAAAGTTGTGAGTTTGCCAATGTTTGACCAGTTTTTAAACCTAGTAATAGTTTGTTGATTACTTTTGATGCAGTAATGGTCTTTTTATTTTCTCTCTTTTTTTTTTTTTGTGTTGAGAACCACTGGTATGAGATCTGATCCGTGTACTCCTTTACTATTGGTTGAAAGTAAAGTCACTGATCTAGGATGTGATGCTGTGTGTTTCTGCAGTGAACTTCTGGTATGACATGGAGTTTGACATCAAGTACAACTACTTCCAGCTGCTGGAGTCTCTGGCCGCTCTCACGATGACATCACAGGAAGTGACACCAGAGGAAGGCCCGCCAACATCATAGCTGTGCGTGGCGTAACCATAGACATAAATAGGTAGACGCCTGATTGGCCAGTGTGGCTGCACTTCAACTCCGCCCCCCCATGTCACACAGGGAAGCTTGTCATAACTCTACTGCAAGAAATACCTATGTCTACTCTAAGCCGTATAGTGTGTGCCAGCGGCTACGTCATTGTAGTCCTTAGCGGCCATTTCTTGGGTCAAAACACAGGTGTTTCAATTGTTTGATTGCATAGAACTAATGCTTTACTCCAATCAGAACACCTGTGTAAGGCTGTGTTTACCCAAGAAATGGCCGCTCTTAGAACTACATTTGGCACACCCTATATGTAGGCACCTGAGACTAAAACTGTTTTTCTGTCATACAACCATTATTGTCACTATAAGATAAGACGTATTCGTATGAAAACAATTGTTTTTAATTTATTTAACAAAGTAACATGAATTATACATGTCTGACAACAAACCAAACCGCATGAGATTTGAACCCAATTAATCTGGGAAACATCCATGTCATTTTAGATTTTAGCTTTGGCTATTTAAAAATAGCAGCGATACAAGCTCGCTGATTTGAAAAAAATGGACATGCTATGATATTGAATATTGAATAAAATATGCGACTGCAAAGCTATAAATGGATGGAGATAAATGGTTTTAAAAATGGGTCTTAACCAAGTATCACATTTTTTGGAATGTACTACAGTATATCACTGGTTCTCAAACACTGGGTCGGGAGCCAATTGTGGGTCACGGACGCATTTCTATGGGTCCCTTAATTTTTGGTTTCCTACGTTTTTAATTAATATTTAAAAACATTATCAAAAAATGCAATGACATTTCTAAGAAATGTAATTAATTAAGAAAATAGACAATTTACAAGCTCGCAAAGCGGCCTGAAGCAACACGTTGTGAGCTTGTAGATCTGCTGTTTTCACAGTAGATCTGCTGTTTTCTTGTCTGGGTCATGGGAAAACGAGCTAAACAGTTTTGGACCCACTGTACTACAGTGTGTGTGTGTGTGTGTGTGTGTGTGTGTGTGTGTGTGTGTGTGTGTGTGTGTGTGTGTGTGTGTGTGTGTGTGTGTGTGTGTGTGTGTGTGTGTGTGTGTGTGTGTGTGTGTGTGTGTGTGTGTGAGAGAGAGAGAGCCATAAGGCCCATAGGGCAGGAGACTATCTCCTGTTTCTGTAGCGTGAGGCAGCTTGATGTACAAGAACACCCCCTGGACATGACGTTAGTATGTCGCAGGGACTCATCCCCAGTCAAACCCTTGATGCTGAATGCTAAGCACTGGGTCCCATTGTCTTTGGTATGACCCGGTGGGGATCGAACCCCGACCTCCCAGTCTCAGGGCGGACACTCTAACCACAAGGCCACTGAGCTGGTGGTGTATGTGTGTGGGGAAGAGAAATTGTGGTGAGAGGGATTCAACATCCATAGTCACTAACAAGGACGTGTGGTCACTGAGTTGGACAGCTTGTAACCTGTTTGTTATTATGTTGTGGCGTCCACTCAGTGAGTTGCATGATAAAGTCACTAGGAGGCATTCGCTTGTCAGGATTGGACCCCAGATAATGTCTCCATTATGACTCAACCTTCACAGCCATAGAACCAATATTTTGTATCTGTGCTACTTTCTTGAGGCTGTGCCGAACAGGAATTTGCTATTTTGTAACAAGTAGTTTGTGTATTGCAGGGGTCTTCAACAGGGGGTCTGGGACCCCTAGGGGGTCATCAGAGTTAACCCAGGGGGGGCCGCCAAATCTTTGTGTGATAGGATCATGTTTTTTTACATAAACCACTTGAGTCCTAGCATCCTTATTCTGAGTGGAACATTAGCCAAACATACCAGATCTATAAGCTCACAACTACTCGCACTGCAAGCAGTTTTGAGCTTGTAGATCGGCTATTTCTGGCAAAGAGGTTTGATGTAGAGGGAAAAGAAGAGTAGACGGTGATGGTTCAAGTGGTTAAATGTCTGAAGATACACATTAATCCAACATACATTGTCTGATGACAGTGCTGTCAAACAAGTCTAAGCTGTCTAAGAAATCTATGAACAATAATTAATTTGCAACACAATTGTATACAATATATAGGCTCTAGTGGGGGTCCCTGCTTCATCTCTCTCTCTCTCAGCTAAGGGGTCCTTGGCCTGAAAACGTTGAAGAACACTGGTGTAATGGATGGGTTGCCACTGCCAGAAAGTCAATGCATAGGAGTCATCCAGCATATTCCCATGGGTCAGAATGGATAAACAGTCAGGCGTTGTATTAATTCAACCAAGAGCACTCATTTGTTTATTAAGAACGTTCTTCATAGATTCATTTTGATTGATGCATTTAACTTCAAAATGTGCAAAATGTTCCCCCTGACCAACCTAGCCTCAGAACGCCTGTGACACATGACAGCAAACAGTGACTATTGAAGTACGTATTAATTTACTACGTTTCTGTTGTGTGTAATGAACTAATGTCACCCCTCTGACTGCTCCTCAACGCATGACTTCTTTGTTCTATCATGAAAATAAGAAGTGGCGAAGGCTGAAAGTTTCACCTCCTCTCCCTCTCTGGTGGATCAAGGTCTGTGTGTGTGTGTGTGTGTGTGTGTGTGTGTGTGTGTGTGTGTGTGTGTGTGTGTGTGTGTGTGTGTGTGTGTGTGTGTGTGTGTGTGTGTGTGTGTGTGTGTGTGTGTGTGTGTGTGTGTGTGTGTGTGTGTGTGTGTTTTCTCTATTCCCTGCCTTGTTGCATTTCTTTCTTTTTCTTCCAAGGCCACCCTAACTCAGTGTACATTGTACACCATTGTGCAATCTCAGAGTTACAGACCAGTATACGGTGCCATCTATTAAAATAATACTACTGTAGTACTGTGTAAAAGTTTGTTTTCTTCTGTATCATAATTCAACATTTTAAACTTTAATATACTAGATTCACTGTGCATGCAGTGAAATATATAAAACCTTTTTTGTTTGTTTTAATTTAGATTCTTATGTTATACATAAGAATCTTTTTTAATATTAGAATATTACGCGCGACAACTCAAAAGAAGGATTTATAATACAGAAATGCCAACCTTCTGAGAGGTATGTTAATTTATACATTCAGTACTTGGTCTGGAATACTTTTGAACAAATTACTTCATGCAGGAGTTATGGAAGCCCAGGTTTGCTTTGATAAGCCCCTTTTCCACAGGCACCAACACCGCCCACACTTGCCATCTACCACTTGTTCCATGTTTTCCACTACAAGGACCTGGGTAGAGTGGTGTGAAAGTGGTATTAAACGTGGTACTAAAAAGTTTCCAATCTAGAGTAGGTCTGAGCTGGGCCAAACAGGGCCAAACACTTCATAATGACTGATCACTCACTGACTTTTCATTTATACCACCAGGATATAGTTGTAATACATGATAATTGATTCTTAAATGCGCTATTATAATCTATTATAGTGTATTTTAATTATCATAGTAATACATTAATACTTTATAGTGGATTATAATCACAGTTATAATCCATTATAGTGTATTATAATTTAGGATAGTTGTAATACAAATGTATATTGTATTATAATCACAGTTAAAAGGGTAAATTTGTTTCTTACCGACAGGTGTACTTTTGTGTAATGGAAAATGTAGATATTTTTATTTGGTGCGGTGTGGTGTGGTGTGGTGTAGTGTGGTGTGGTGTGTTGCTAAAGCTGCAGTTGAAAAGGGGCTATAGAGGCCTTTAGCTCATCTGGTTGAGTCTGGTGTCTCATTTTCCTCTTGAAAACACAACACAGATTCTCAGTGGGGTTGAGGTCAGGCCAGTTGGCTGTTCAGTTAAGCATTGTAATACCATGGTCAGTACACCAGTTACTAGTTGGCTCTGTGGGCAGTGCTTCTGGAAATGGAAATCAGCATCCCCATAAAGCTTGTTAACATACAGAAGCACAAAGTGTTCTAAAATCTCCTGGCTGTGTTGACTCAGGACTTGCTAAAACACAGTGGACCAACACCAGCCGATGACATGGCAACCATGACACCATCAAGCAGCTTGGATTCTGCATTTCATTTGGAAATCAAGGTCCCAGAGAATCTGGAGGAAGACTGAGAGGCACTGAGTCAGAGTAGCTTGAAGTCCAGTGTGTCTGCAGTCAGTGATGATTTGGGGTGCGATGGCATCTGCTGGTTTTGGTCTCCTGTGTTTTATCAAGTTCAGAGTCAACACAGCCATCTACCAGGAGATTTTAGAGCACTTTGTGCTTCCGCACGCCACAATGATGAAGTCATTTGTTCAAAAGTATTCCAGACAAAGTATTGAGTTCAGAAATGAACATACTTTTCAGAAGCTTTGCATTTCTGTATGAATACATTTATTTATTAATTATGAATCCTTCTTTTGAGTGGTTGTGTGTAATATTCTAATATTTTGAGATATGTATTTTTTATTTTCATGATCTGTATGTCATTAAAATCAGAAACTAAAACTCAAAAAGGTTTTGAGGGGCTTCCAGGGAGTGGTGGAAAAAGTACTCAAATGTTTTAGTATCAGCACTGCAATGTAGAAATATTCAGTTACAAGTAAAAGTCCAACATTCACAATGAGTAAAAGTACAAAGGTATTGGCATCTAAATGTACTTAAAGTACCAAAAGTAAAAGTATTCCTTATGCAGAATGTCCCATTTCAGGTTTTCAAATGTACAACGATCTTTTGAAAATAGCAGATCTACAAGCTCACAATGTGTCGCATCGTGACACATTGTGAGCTTCTAGATCGGCTATCGACCCAGTACAGTGTTTGGGAACCAGTACTTTACACCAATGGTCCGTGCAGGGCTTCCAGGGAGTCCCCGGCTAAAATGATGGATAGTTAACAAACCAAATGGACCCCTACAGTATGTACACTACACTTACAGTTTGGTATATCCTACTACTATCCTATCCATGTGAATGAAGCAGCAGGCCTAATTAAAACTGTCAAAATGTGGATTGAAGAAACTGAACAGCATGTTGGTGCTTCAGGACTGCTTTGGAACTCGTTACAAACTGGGATCTGTGTGGTGTTGATTTAAAACACACACACACACACACACACACACACACACACGCACACACACACACACACACACACACACACACACACACACACACACACACACACACACACACACACACACACACACACACACCCTCCCTTCCTCCCTCCCAAGGAGGGAGGACAGCTTTATGTGCACAAACACAAATTAAATACTGAATGTGTGTCAGTCATATCAATCTTTTGCAAAAGTGCACAAACACCTTGCACATTGTACACTATACAGAATCAACCTATTTAGCACTCTTTTAATGCAGTGCACATGCACACACGCACGCACAGACACACACACAGAGACCCACACACACACACTGAAGACACAGATGCACACAAACATCTACAGAAGACAACAACCTCATTGGTCGCTGCTGTTGCACACCATGGCCACCATGTTGCATAGAGAGCCACATGTAGGCCTACTGTATGTAAAGCCCTGCATGTCAAACAGGACTTACAATCATCATAACTCATACAGTCATAATGCATGTTGTTTGCCCCTGGATGTCAAACAGCAGGTCTCTCCACACTCACCTTACAATGCAGCTTTAACACAGCAGCCTAGACCCCTCCTGTCTAAATTCATTTAGCTGTTTTCATACACATGAACAGAAACGATTATGCAAACATACCATGTTATCTGATTGTGAAAGGCCTACTCTTAAAACATGGAGGGCTTGGAGGCCAAATTGCGTAGAAGTAAGACTGGGTTCATACAGTTTGCAGGACATGAAGAAGATGTGCTGGGATGTGTTTGTAGAGCATAAGCATCTGTTTAAGGGGCTTGGTGATGGTTCTCATGGGCGTCACAGGGGGGGGGGAGAGAGTGGGACTGAGTTACCAGGGCCCAAGGTGAAGGGGCCTTAATTATTTTATATTTAGCTATTGAAAAATAGCAGATCTACAAGCTCACATTTAAATCGTGAACATTTATACAAATCTATGAATATATGTATTTTTTAAGCGAAATTGTGCTTCTGGGGGGTCCCTGGAACTAAATATTTTGAGATGGGGTCCGTTGCCAAATACATGTAATTCTGGGGGTCCTTCACATGAAAAAGTTTGAGCACCACTGTCATGGAAACATTTTTCAAAAAGCAGATCTACAAGCTCACAGCTGTGAGCACTTCAGCCCAATGGCATACATTTCGGCCATTTGAAAATAGCTGATCTACAAGCTCACAATGTGTCACATCGCGATGCATTGTAAGCTTGTAGATCTGCTATTTTCAAATACATAAATTAAATTATATATATATATATATAAAGTCTAGTATCTCCCCTGGACTAAAGGGATGTTTCTTTGGTCTAGTGGTTAAGATATTGGACTTTCGCGCGGGAGACCCGGGTTTGAAGCCGGGTGGGGAGGTTCGGATCACCTCCGTTACATTGGTGCCGTGACCCGGATTCGGGCTTCCCCGTAGGAGGAGGTCAAAGGGGGGTGAGTGTGACAGAGAGAGTCGCAGCCCCAGCCTTGAAGCCTCAAAAGTCTAGTATCACCCCCGGACCAAAGAGATGTAACCGTAGGTCACAAGTTTAGTATGTAAACGGTCGCAGCTTGTCCGTATGTATGTATGCATTTCAGTGTTTGTCGCTCTGACATCATGCTCTGATGTCACTGTGATGTCAGGGGAACCACTCTTAACAGACTGGCTTTGCCGCACTGACATCACACTCTGGCTTCACTCTGATGTCACACTAACAGAATCCCTTTTATGTCGATATATGGAGTTCCCTGATGTCATCAATATTAAGCCACATACCACACTAACTGGTTCTACAAACAGGGATCCCCATGTATGGGCATAAAAGGGTATGATGTCAGATGTCATAGACATCATAGGACTTTCACATAACGAATAACTGAGTAAGCATGTTTGGGCTCTCACAGCATATCTCCATGGATCTCCATATATGGGTACCAGGGGTCTCCATATATGGGTAACTGGTCCGATATAAATTACATCACTGGCCAGATGGCCAAGAATTGGCGCGACCCCGCCCTTTCGCATGTCGCCCTGAGGCGTCTTACTAGTTATTGTGGGCTCGCCTATAAGGCGAGCACACTTTAGATATTGTCATTATTTATTTATCTATCAGGCAATCAGTAGAAGCGTCTGAAAATTCAAACTTCAAACGGGCATAAGTCATGACTCGTTTCGTTTGAAGACATGCAACTTGTTACACGCGTGCTATGACTCAAGCGGAAGACATCTGTGTCGTTGTTAAGTAAGCTCCGCCCTTCAATTTTCCGCCATTTTGAGCAGTTTGTAAAACGCGTAAACCCGCTTTTATTCTGGAATTTTCGCTCCACGTGCACAAAACTTTTTTTACGTGAACTTTGGACCGATATCTAAAGATCTGTCAGATCGGATTTCTTTAACATTGAAACATGCTTTTTTAAATAATTCAAACAATATTGCATTTTTATGCAAATTATTCTTCTGCCTCTAAAACATACATGCAAAGTCACATTTTCATGACAAAATAGTGTAGAGGGTTAGTTCAAATATCACTGAAACCAATCTTACCCCAAATGGCCAAAGGGGGGCGCTATATAATTTTGAGCAGTTTGTAAAACGCTTAAACCCGTTTTTATTCTAGGATTTTTTTTGCAATTTGCATGAAACATTCTACACGCAATCTAAGGACCTTTATCTAACATGCCTATGAAGTGCACACAAAAAAATTATAAAATAATAATAATAAATATAGCTGCAAGCAGCGATAAAGTGGCCAAAGCCAAAAACACCTCAAATCATGAACACAGCCTGCAATGTGCGTGAAATCTTGCAAGCACATTCCCAATAGGTCAAGGAACAGATACCAACCTTCTCACATTGGCCTGTTATAGCGCCACCAGCGGGTCAACTTTTGCACAACACATTTTTGGAACAAAATGGACCAATCTTTGACGTCAGTAACGTCAAAGAGAGCACTGCCTGCGATCTTGACATTTTGTGCTTTTATAGCCATTGTTTTCTGGCTTGAAGCGAGCCCACAATTGTTTCGAAGGAACAATATTTTTCTAGTTTATCTATCAGGCAGGCAATCAGTAGACGGGATCTTCGGTTCCTTTCTACTCCTACATACTTAGTGAGAAAATGAAAATAAAAACATCAATGTGTTCAGTTTACAGTGGCGAAGTGTGCTATTATTTTTTATAGCAATCGGCCAAATGGTGGCGCTGTAGGAAGCCTTCGAAAGTGCGAACTTTGAACAGGTATAGCTCATGCTGTGTTTGAGGTCCAGCCATGAAACCTGTATACACTTATGCGTCTCCTCATGCCGAACAACTTTTACCCTCTAACTTTTGACCTCTGACCTTTAGGTCTCCCACAATTCGGAATTATATGAAAAACAGTAAAAATCTATCTCCTCCTGGGTTTTTTTTGATACGCGCACAAAACTTTTTTCACATGAACTTTGGACCAATACGGTCAAACTAATCTCGGCGGATTTCTTTTAAAGTGAAATATAATTTTTTAATAATTCTATCAATATTGCGGTTTTATGCAAATTATTCTTCTGCCTCTAAATCATACATGCAAAGTTACACGTTCATGGCATTTGGCAAAGATGTGGAGGGTTAGTCAAAGTATCACTGAAACCAATTTTATTCCAATCGGCCAAAGGGGGGCGCTATACGAAGCGTTTGAAAATTCAAACTTCAAACGGGCATAAGTCATGACTCGTTTCGTTTGAAGACATGCAACTTGTTACACGCGTGCTTTGACTCAAGCGGAAGACATCTGTATCGTTGTTAAGTAAGCTCCGCCCTTCAATTTTCCGCCATTTTGAGCAGTTTGTAGAACACGTAAACCCGCTTTTATTCTGGAATTTTCGCGTCACGTGCACAAAACTTTTTTTACGTGAACTTTGGACCAATATCTAAAGATCTGTCAGATCGGATTTCTTTAAAATTGAAACATGCTTTTTTTTAATAATTCAATGAATATTGCAGTTTTATGCAAATTATTCTTCTGCCTCTAAATCATACATGCAAAGTAACATGTTCATGGCATTTGGCAAAGATGTAGAGTGTTAGTCCAAATATCACTAAAACCAATCTTACCCCAATTGGCCAAAGGGGGGCGCTATATCATTTTGAGCAGTTTGTGAAACGCTTAAACCCGTTAGGATTTTTTTCGCAATTTGCATGAAACATTCTACATACAATCTAAGGACCTTTATCTAATATGCCTATGAAGTGCACACACACAAAAAATATAATAATAATTATAAATATAGCTGCAAGCAGCGATAAAGTGGCCGAGGCCAAAAACACCTCAAATCATGAACACAGCCTGCAATGTGCGTGAAATCTTGCAAGCACATTCCCAATAGGTCAAGGAACAGATACCACCCTTCTCGCATTGGCCTGTTATAGCGCCACCAGCGGGTCAACTTTTGCACAACACATTTTTGGAACAAAACGGACGAATCTTTGACGTCAGTAACGTCAAAGAGAGCACTGCCTGCGATCTTGACATTTTGTACTTTTATAGCCATTGTTTTCTGGCTTGAAGCGAGCCCACAATTGTTTCGAAGGAACAATATTTTCTAGTTACAAAACATACTGTACATGTATCACTTAACGACTTCAGGATACCTAAACCTAACCTAAACCCTAACCCTAACCTCAGTGGGGGTATTTCTGAATGGGGATGTTTCTAAGAGGGGGGTGTTTTTGAATGGAGGTCTGCCCCCCAGCCAGTTAATTGGTATACATTTCGACCATTTGAAAATAGCTGATCTACAAGCTCACAATCTGTCATATCACGACGCATTGTGAGCTTGTAGATCTGCTATTTTTGTATGTTTTTTTTTTATGTTTTACATTTGAAAACCTGTGAAACAGGACATTCTGCACAATGAGTACCTTCTGCTTTTAGTACTTTAAGTGCAATTTGATACCAATACGTTTGTACTTTACTCAAGTAAATTTTGAATTCCGGACTTTTAGTCTTGGAGTCATCAAGAGCTACATTGTAGTGTAGTCTAGTGTACTGTCTGTCTGTCTGTCTGTCTGTCTGTCTGTCTGTCTGTCTGTCTGTCTGTCTGTCTGACTGTTTTCCATGCTACAGAAATCAGGAAATAAACACATTATTGGATTAAATATTGAAGCAAATCAAAAGTCACTATAGAGGCTTCATCAGTCTTGAGGCCTTTGTTGCCAAGTAAGGACCCAACATCCACACACACACACACACACACACACACACACACACACACACACACACACACACACACACACACACACACACACACACACACACACACACACAGAGAGAGAGAGAGAGAGAGAGAGAGAGAGAGAGTTGTGCAGGTATGGTAGCCTATGGGTGTACATGCAGGTTCAGGTTGACTGACGGCCCCAAAAGGCCTGTGGGCGGGTCCAGGTCCAGCAGCCAGTATTTCAGGTAGCAGCACAGCAGCGCGCAGTCACAGTGCAACCCAGACTCCAGAGCAGACAAGTGTTCGACTCCCATCAGACTCCAGACAGCCGGCGACAGGTGATTCTGGAACGACCGGACCTCGGAACGTCTCAAAAGTAGGTCTGAACTCTGAAGTGTTATAAAAATGTGAATCTGACGACAGACTATTGATATCAAAAGTAAAATTAGTTTGAAGTGAATGAAAAGCTAGGAAAGCTAGTGCATGGAGACATATTTGAGTATTTGCTTTGAGCGAAAACTTCTGACGCAAAGTCGTGCATTTAGTTGAATGAGCTCGGGGATGAAGGAAATAGCGGAGTGTTATTGACATAACTTTGGTTCAAGCATTGCTATACTTTTCATTGTTTAGAATTTTATAATGGAATAATAATAATGGAAACGACAGTTCCAGTTTTGAATGATGATGCTGTTGGCTATGGCTATTACTGTCTGATTATTATTACATTGATGTAGCCTAATTTTAGCAGTCAACATTGGTTAGAAATTAGAATGTGGTGTCCTTTACGGCTCCCTCTGTGTAGGAAAGAAGCCCAAAGGTTATTTAAATTAATTATGAAATGTAAGGTTATTAAATTAAAATATAGCCGGCATGGGGACCGGCTATATTTGACAAATAGGCATATTAATTCTTAAACTACACAGCTGCTTTTATTATGATCAGCTGCGCTTTAATTGGAGTCGGTCTGCCGTCTGTCAGTCAGTGCCATTACGCACGACCAGAGCGCACGCGGCGTCAATTGGGAACAGTTTGAGCACCTTTGGAATATTTAAAGGCAGTGTTTTTTTAACCTTTTTCATATCAAGGTCCATTATGTATTCTCAATATAAGCCACGGACCACCATTTGATGAGAATGACCTCAGACTCAGACCCAAACTTAGAATATTTTATTGCCGTTGGAGGTTTTTGACCACAATTCTATGCTGTATGATGTTGGTGCCATAACAGCCAAAGCGCTGATCAAAATAACAATTCTTACGTTCTCTAATTGTGTAGACTTGTTGTAAATTAAGTAATGCAGATGTAGACTAATTACTATAATTTAACTCTTGAGAGCGTCAAATGAAACCAAATGAACCGTAAGGGTCCATTTGGTTTCATTTTACGCTCTCAAGAGCTAAAGATTTACAAGGGTCAGAATTTTCTCACCAACTCTCCATCATAATAACCGGACAACTGGTTGAAAAGCACAGTTTTAAGGTAAATAGGTAATATTGGTTAAAAGCTCTATTGTAGGCCTATTGTATATCTACTGACTATTGTGGTCTGGTCACTGGCTGTGCCATCTGCATTTAATCAATTCCCAACAGATCCCCAAACCTGTTGTTTTGGGGAGCGTTGTTTTCCGTTAATTCGTTTCATTTGATTACAGAAGCATGCATATTGCATACTGTTTGTTGACATTCTAACTGTGACGCATGGCTAATTTGCATTAAATCATTGACGTTTGGACTAGGATACCCTAATGCCCCTGCTATGAACGCTAGGTAATCCCCTAAACCAAAGTCTGCATCAATGCTTTACTGAAAGGGTGCACGACGCCACGCACTGCTTGACTCAGCCATTTCACTGTCAGTCAGTGGCTCTGTGAGGGAGTGGATAGGAGTTGAGAGGCAGGTGGTGCTCTAGCACCACCTAGTGTCTACCTGTGGCTCTGTGCACGTCCACTGGTCCAGAAATGTGTTCTTCTTGTGACTTGTGTTTTATTCCATGAAGGTCATAGGTTTCGTGCTGGCACTGCTGTGATCAAAGTGTCCTTGTTATTTCAGATCTCTGCTGACCTCCGTGGCTCCCTGTGCCAAGATGGCCGGAAAAGGGTGGGGTCGTCCTGACTACGTGGCAGC
Source organism: Nannobrachium achirus (assembly GCF_963921795.1). NCBI lineage: Eukaryota > Metazoa > Chordata > Actinopteri > Myctophiformes > Myctophidae > Nannobrachium > Nannobrachium achirus. The sequence continues at coordinate 62,451,833 of NC_137818.1, forward strand.
TGCCATCATGCTGTCCTGCCTTGGTTGGTATCACCATCACTGTCCATTGCCTGATGTTTTGTTGATGTTGTAGTTTTATTGCAATGTATCATATAGCTTCAAATCTTATAATATTCCAGTTCAAAATGTTGTCTGCATCACTTGCTATTTCACATGTTTATCCTGCATGAGTTATTGAGTTTTCTCTCCTGATTTGTTAGAATCTCTCTGGAGAGACAGGGGACACACCCCTTTTACTGAATATTATAGACATAATACACTAACACTGATTTGTACGCTAATTCTTTGGATTTAGTCTTTTTTTAGATACATTTGTTTTGTTTCACTCATCATACAACCTATAGCCTATATCCTATATGTAGGTCTTTAGTGGTTAATTATTTCTCTTTCTCTGTTCCAGTGGGTGTGGCAGTAGGTCCAGTTAAGTCAACCTGCAGCCCAAGAATAGTTGGAGGATATGAGGCAGGGAAAGTACCGTCTCTGGTCAGCATCCAGCGTTTTGGTCGGCATCGGTGCCAAGGAATCCTGGTCGATAATCAACATGTGTATTGTAATGCACAATGTCTAGAGTAAGTATATTGATATTATTACATCAGGGTAATAGCCTGATAGCCCCAATACATTAGGCCATTATGTGGAGAGAATGGATCGAGAGAGGAACAGAAACACACTAAAAAAATGCAACTCTTACAGATAAAATATTATTTCTTTTTACATTCTCAACCCTAAAGTGCTCATGTGCAAAGTGATAGGACAAACATTTTGGTCACAATGCCATCGTCAGTGCATCGCAGGGAGGGCCGTAATGATACTATTATCTTTGAAATAATAGCCTACATTTCTTACCAGTAAGACCCCCTGATCGGGAGATAAGTAACCGCCAGGTCGCAGCGTCATTTTAGGGCAAAAATGTGTAGGAGAAGTGTCCAAAGATGTGTTTGAAAAAAATCGCCTGATGGTGGCGCTATATGGGACAGATCCATGTTGATGAGATGAGTGTAGACATACTGTGTACCAATTTGTGTGATTTTAGGGCAAAATCTGTAGGAGCAGTGTCCAAAAATGTGTTTGAAAAAATCGGCCTGATGGTGGCGCTATATGGGACAGATCCATGTTGATGACATGAGTGTAGACATACTGTGTAGCGATTTGTGTGATTTTAGGGCAAAATCTGTAGGAGTAGTGTCCAAAAGTGTGTTTTAAAAATTCAGCCTGAAGGTGGCGCTAAATGGGACAGATCCATGTTGATGACATGAGTGTAGAGCAAGTGTGTACCGATTTGCGTGATGTTAGGTACAAATTTGTAGGAGCAGTGTCCAAAAATGTGTTTAGCAAGTATCGGCCTCATGGTGGCACTAGAAAAGGGCCTTGTGAGAATTGATGTTGGGGGGTTTGGCAGGCAAGGAGTGTGTGTGCAAAATTGGATCGGGGCAACGGTTGCGGAGATATGAGCAGGGCAAAAGTGTGTTTGTGACGTTTTCCTGTCATTCTGTGAACATGCACACATTGTGTGAGACAGTGGCAGGGAGTGAGAGAGAGAGAGAGGGTGGTGGAGAGAGGAGGGAGGAGGGGGGAAAAAAGTAATATTATAGCATATCACTAAATGGCATATTTTATATTTCTCTTCTCCAGCGGCGTCAACCCAAAGACCTTGAAGGTCGTGCTAGGAAGAATCAAACTGTCTGAGGCCGGCGGTGTGACGAGAGGGGTCAAGGACTTCAGGAAACACACAAAGTGGGATCCAAGGTAGAGACGATGTGCATGACTGACCAAAATCAAAGTAGATTATTCTAGTGCCATTAAAGGACAACTTTAGTTTTTTACAACAAGGGTTCATATTTTAGATTGTAATTAAAGAATATAAAAGATGAGTGTTGAATTGATTTCATTTACTTCTTTCTATTGTTTTAGAGATTCTTATTTCAGTGGTTGGGGGCATGCTGGCTAAATATGTCATTTTACACAGAATAAGCCCATTCCCAAGATACAACACAACCTTTCATGGTTGGATGTGGCTTATGGGGGCAAGAAGTGTTACTGTAAATAGCAATAAAGAAACTGCTGGCTTATTGTGTCTAAAAAGACATATTTAGCCACTTGTACGCATGCCCCCATGCGTACGTATGCCCCACATTTTAGCACAGTAAACACGATAAAACAATAGAACGAAGCAGATGAAAACATTTTTAACACTCACTTTTTCTTTTCTCTAATTACAATCTAAAATATGAACCCTTGTTGTAAAAAAACAAAGTTGTCCTTTAATAACTATTACTAATATTGTATTATTCTGACCTATCCCTATAGGCGGTGGGAACACGACGAAGGCATGCTGAAAATGGATGAACCTGTAGAGTTCAGCGAGGACATCCAGCCGGCTTGCTTCGCGGATGACGGCAGTGTTTTCCCGGCTGGTACGGCAGGAACCGTCTACGCCTGGGGTAACATCGGAACATCAAGTAAGCACGAGACCCCCAACATGGCACCCTGGGGACCAAATCATAAAACTTGGCCATAATAACTTATAAGGGCCCAATTTGGTTCCACTTGTGAACCAACTGAGAGTGTCCATTTGGTTAGCACTCTCAGAGGTACAGTAACCCTTACGATCTATCATTTTCTTGGATACCAATAATGATAATGAATTTATAATAAATAATGAATATTTAACCACATCCTAATCGTGGCGCTATATGGGACAGAGCCATGGTGATGACATGAGTGTAGACATACTCTGTACCGATTTGCGTGATTTTTAGTGTCCAAAAATGTGTTTGAAAAAATCGTCCTGATGATGGCACTATAGGGGACAGATCCATGTTGAAGACATGAATGTAGACCAAGTGTGTACAGATTTGCGTGATTTTAGGGCAAAATTTGTAGGAGCAGTGTCCAAGAATGTGTTTTGCTAGAATCTGCCTCATGGTGGCGCTAGGAGAGGGCCATGTGAGAATTGAGAGAATTGGAGGTTGTGGTTTGGCAGGGAAGGAGTGTGTGTGCAAAATTTGGCATGGATCGGGGCAACAAATTTGTAAACACTTAAGCCACTGTGACACAATGTGAGCTTGTAGATCTGGTATTTTCTGCCATAGATCTGCCATAATTACATGCCCAAAACGGGGATGCAGGGTTGAAAGATATTAATCTTGCAGTCAGAGCCTAAACACACGCTGATAATGATTGTTTGTCTCTGTTCACAGCAACGCTCCCACATCCGAAGCCACTCCAAGGCCTCAATGTCACCTTCAATGATCATGACCTGTGTGAGCGTATCTACGGGCCGCTGTTCACCAAGGCCATGTTCTGCGCAGGAAACATGGCTGGAGGCCAGGACATATGCAAGGTAAGAATGACACTCAAATCTTAATTAAAGGAGCACTTCACCCACTAATGCTCACACTTCACTTCTCCACCCACCCTGCTTCTCATTGGTGGGCTGTGGACAGTTCAGGAACCTGCCTGATGACATCATCGCTGACAGAAAACCACCACAGCCTTCTCTCTTGCTGTAAAGTTAGCACGTTGACATAGAGTTGATGAATTCTAAAGACTTTACATTGTAAAAATGTGTAGTTTGCAGTGGTGGAAAAAGTACTCAGATATTTTGCTTAAGTAAAAGTATCAATATTGCAATATAGAAATACTCTGTTACAAGTAAAAGTCTGTAATTCCCCATACACACCCATTGTAACTTCAAACTCCATTTTAACCATGATAGATTCATTAAAAACACCCATTATCTTTTCTGGTGACTCATAATACCGTCCTAATATGTGAGCAGGCCGTGTTTTTTCAATTACCTTTTTCAGTTATCTTTAATATTTGTTTTATTGTATTACATTTTTTTCCATTTTCCCCAAAAAATATTAAAGATAATTGAAAACAGTTATTGAAAAAACATGGCCTGGTAGTTGTTTTTAATGAATCTGTCGTGGTTAAAATGGAATTTGAAGTTACTATGGGTGTGTATGAGGAAAGGTCCTGGAGGAGGAGGGCCTGGTAACATTTACATCAAATATCTTCATACTGAATGAAGCAAATTAAAAACTGTACGGGGTGTTCCCAAAAGCCTGATTAGATGATAAAATGACCAAAAGTTATTTTGAAAGTGGAATATCCCTTTAACTGTTGACTGAGCACTGGAGAGTGAACGATGCTTCCTTGTGTCTCATCTCTCTCATCAGGGTGACACAGGAGGTCCTCTTTTCGTGAGACAAGGCGATGACCTGATCGTGGCGGCAACGGTCATTCGTGGCCCCAGGGAGTGCGGCGAACCAGGCAAGCCGGGCGTGTATTACCGACATACCAAGGAGTTCATGGAATCCTCCATTGAAGGTGTGTTCATTTTTTATAGTCCTGGCACACAGTCATTGAAGTGAGTGTAAAATTGAAGATAATGTACATCTTTAGACACTTAAACCCCTTCATACATAGTTGAACCGGAGTCTCCCGGGGCTCTATGCAAAAATAGCAGATCTACAAGCTCACAACGCGGCCCATTGCGACACGTTGTGAGCTGACGCGTTGTGAGCTTGTAGATCATTTCAGAATAGGAATGCTAGGGACACACACAAACACACACACAGACACACACAAACACACACACACACACACACACACACACACACACACACACACACACACACACACACACACACACACACACACACTGATTAAATGTAAGCCTTTTATTTAGAGCTGTCCTGGTGTGTTTTATCATGTGTAGAGATGAGGGATCCAGATCCAGAGTGTGGGATTCGGGACAATCTTCCAGTTGAACGTATCTATAACGGTCAAGTGGCTGCTCCACATTTCCATCCCTGGATGGCGGCTTTCCCGTATGAGGTAAATAATCCATTATATAACAGGGCAGCAGTGGCTCAGGAGGAACAGCGGACATCTTGGAATCAGAAGGTTCCCTCCTGGCTGTGCGTCAAAGTGTCCTTGAGCAAGACTTCTAAACCCCAAACAGTTAGTAGGGGTTTAGTGTCTTGCTCAAGGACACTTTGAAGTGTCACAAACAGACTGGCTATGTGAAACTAGTGTGCACTTGACCTCAGTCAGACATTATACACAGAGTGAATACATTGTTATTTTTATCTAATACGCATACGTATTGTTGTCATTTATTTACAATACATTTGCCTCAGTTAATACAGTGGTTCTCAACTTTGTTGTGTAAAAAACCCCCGCAATTAATACAGTATGTATTCGGTGAAGGACCCTCGAATATTCTACATTTTTCAAGATTTCTGGAAAACAGCAGATCTACAAGCTCACCACGTGACATGATGCAATGCGTTGTGAGCTTGTAGATTGTCTATTTTCAAATTGCATAGTAAGTGGTTGAACTGATTTAACACAATAAACACATTTGGCTGGGGACCCCCTGGAACCCCCCAGAGAGCCATGGAGCTAATAGAACAAGGTCATATCTTGGAGAAGTGCTTCATTTATGCTCCATTGTACGACGGTGTCACACAGAAAAAAGAGCAAAGAGCAGATCTACAAGCTCACACACGATGCAATTTATTCATACATTCATTTTTATCTTTCAGTCCTTCAGTGGAAGGAGATGGTTCTATGGTGGAACCCTAATTAACCAGTATTTTGTTGCAACTACTGCTCCCTTGATCAGGTAATAAAAACATACCTAAACATGACATATAAATAAACACAGTTTACGAATAGAGAAAATAGCTGATCTACAAGTTCACAGTGTGCCACAGCAACATGTTTTGACCTTGTAGATCGTCTATTTCTCTATTCAGTGCACAACGAAGTATGTAGGTCTAAATTGGTTAAATAATTATGTAAAAGTTAACAACCAACCATTAGCTCTGCTACGTATAGACAAATATTAAATAATTACTTATACATAATTAAAATGAAATAATAATCTATTTCTGTTCTCCTCTCCAGGCCTGGTGATGAAGTGCTGCTGGGTGCCTATAATGTGTCAGACCCCTCTGAGCCAGGTGTTCAGCGGTTCAAGGTCAAAGAGGTATGAACATGATCCAGTACATATTACATAACTAACACTATGTTCACACTAACACACCAAACCTGTGTATGTTTGACCTCTCTGGATGGAATCAGAATATTTCAAATAACTGATCTACAAGCTCACAAAACACTGACAACATTCACAAACACTCACACTACAACCATATTCTGTAAGTCAACTGTAATGTGCAAATAGTACTTCAACCTTTTAACAAAAAACATATCCCACTACAAAAGACACAGCGCCAGTATATTAAGGACTGTGTCCTTTCTAGTTTGAAAATGTTACTAAACAGGGCATATGTAGTTCATCTAAACATGTGCCTGTCATTTCTTTGGTAGGTCCTCAGACACCCCAACTTCACCAACAGTCTTCGCAATTACATCTTGTTGCTCAAACTGGACCGCCGAGTGAGGATGACCAAATATGTTCAACCAATATGTCTCCCTGAGGCTGGCGATGACTTCCCTGCTACCGGGACAACCTGCACCATCACTGGATGGGGGATGACCAAGTGGGATGGTGAGGAAACTACATGAACACACATTCAGACAGGCTGACAAGGAGTTTGATTGGTCACAATATCAGCATGTACTGATAATGGGGCGGGGCTTATGTTTTTTCCCCAGATCCATACTTCTACAATGACCTCCTCCATGAGACTTCTGCCACCACCATCACTAACGACCAGTGCAGACGTGAGAGTCCTGATTGGCGCCATAAATACATCCACGACACTACGTTCTGTACTGCACTCTCTAAGTCCTATCCTAACTGGGTGAGTAACACAGAGATGAAAACATCAACATGCCACTAATCTGGTTTTTCACATAAAAACACACACTGAAAAACACAACTGCCTGTTGTTTCAGGGGGACGACGGAGTACCCCTGGTGTGTCAGAAGGAGGACGTCTCGACCCTGTATGGACTCCTCCTCTCCAGTGGTTGGGACGACTATCCTTCTCTCTACACCAATGTCACTGCGGTGGTCCCCTGGGTCAAGGAGGTCATGGCTGCAGACCACACCAGCCGTCCAGTCTGCTTCATGAGATTTGATGGGTAATAATTCAGTTTGCAGGACAGGAGCACCTCTGAGAAACATCTGACACATGCAGAGGATTAATTTAACCTCTTCAACCCTGGTGCACCTGTTTATTTAATTAAGCCTTTAAACCCTGGCCTACCTATTTCATTTAATTAACCTGGCCTACCTATTTAATTTAATTAACCCCTTAAACCCTGGTGCACCTATTTCATTTAATTAACCCCTTAAACCCTGGTGCACCTATTTCATTTAATTAACCACTTAAAGCCTGGCCTACATATTTCATTTAATTAACCACTTAAAGCCTGGCCTACCTATTTCAATTCATTAACCACTTAAAGCCTGACCTACCTATTTCCTTGATTAAGCAATTAAGCCCGTTAAAACCGGATAAGCATCTGTGTCATTTTACATTTTAGCCATGGCTACGAGCTTGTACATCTGCTATTTATTTTAAACATTTCTGAAAAATATTGGTAGTGTTTTTTTTACACAAATCTTCTCTTCTGAAGTGGTCCCTGACACGAATATATGTCAGATAGGGGTTCCACAGCCAAATAAAATACACATAATTTGGGGGCCCTTAATTTGGCACAACTTCTCATTCAGAAGGCGTTCATAGAATAGTCCTCAGGTCTTAATGGGTTTAAACGCTGGATATGTTTTCATTGAATTAAACACTTAAACCCTGGATCTGTTGTGGAGGTCATTACCGAAGTGTACAGATGTTAAGACACAGCATGGAGGTTCTGGAGAATAGAGGAAGCTATGATAGCTTATGAGCTTATGATTGACAGCATAATGTTTTATATCACTAAAGGTCACCACAGGGCTGAGGATGCTGCTTAGAGAAGGTCAGATATAGAGTTACATCTTACGTCTTTGTAGACGTAGAGGAAGCATTTCTATTACTTTGTGATTTTCTTTTCCTTCCTGTCTCTCTTTGTTTGAACATGTTTGGAACCAGGGCTGATGCGGTTAATCTAACCACGTGCCTGTCATTTCTCTGATACAGTAAGCCTTCTGCTGCAATGAAGATGCCGTCCATTCGCTCCAACTGTCCAGACCCGTCACGTCTGTCCGTCCCCGCTGTCTTCCTGTGGCTGGTGGTGACCTTCCTGCTCCTGACCCAACCTGCCTGATCACTGGATGGGGGATGGATGACCCACTGGAGTGGTAAGGAAACAACATGGACACATATTCATACAGGTTGACAAGGAGTTGGATTGGTCACAATATCATCATGTATTGATGATGGGGCGGGGCTTGTGTTTTTTCTCTCCAGGACCAGACAACAGCGACGTCCTCCGTGAGACCTCTGACTGCCACCACCATCACTAACGACCAGTGCAGACGGGAGAGTCCTCCTCATCTTACCGAGTCCATCCACAACACTACGTTCTGTACTGCAATCTGTGAGTCTGGATCTTATGATGGAGCAGCATGATGTTTTATGTCAGTGGTTCTCAACCTTTTCAGGGCACGACCCCCAAAATAATCAGATTTGAACTGGGGACCCCCCACCCTGACGAGCACTAAGAGTTGAGGCATTACATTTTGTATAACATGGTTCTATTGTGAAAATAGCAGATCTACATGCTCACAACGCCTCGCGTTGCGAGGCGTTGTGAGCATGTAGATCGGCTATTTTCACAATTTCTAATAGGCCTATTTGACAATCTGGCCAATGTTTAATTTGTCATTTTAGAGGGATTAAAACGTCCTTAAATTGTCACTTTAGAAATGTGCAGTTAAAGGAGTAGTTCACCCCCAAAATGACTTTTTTTCTATTGATTACTCAGGCCATGGAGAGTAGAGTTCAATAATATTTTTTGGTTTTTGTCACATTCCTAAGACCTTTTTTGTTAACATTTTTGAATTTTTATAGCATACGGTTCATGAATATCAAAAGTCCATATTTCGAAATATTACAATATTACACAAGACAACTCAAAACAAGGCTTTATTATATTAGAGAAATGTCAACCTTCTGAAGTCAGAGTTGCTTGAAGTCCAGTGGGAAGTTTCCAAAGTCACTTATGATTTGGGGTGCTATGGCATCTGCAATGCTTTTTGACAAAATATTCAAATTGTTTTAGATTGATCTGTATACCTGTGTGACTGTTTTTTTGTTTGTTTTGTTTTTACAACTGTGCCTTTATCATTGTATAGCTATTAGCTGTAGTAATTACACACAGGTATAAAGCTGATAAGAATGAACATTATGAGGTGTGTCATTTAGTGAGACAGATGTAAGGATTGATACCTGTGTCAGTGTGATTGTTTTCAACTGTAACTTTAACATTGTTTGCAAATTGTACACTACACAGAAAAATTATTGTGCTTAAATGGTTCTTTATTTAGTGAATGGCACTTCATGTTCCTCATATGGTTCTACTGAACCTTATTTAGTAATTATTTGAGGCACCTCTAAGGTTTCTTTAATAGAACCCTTCATTTAAATGGTTCTTTAAATAACCTTGCTTTGAAAGGTCCTTCCAGGAACCAGGTTTGGTTGTTAGTTGACAGCTTTTATTTTTCTGTGTGTGTATACTTTTCTTTTTAATAATTTGTATTATTATGATTATCTGTGTGTGTAAACTGAACTAACAATTAGTAATCACACAGGTGTAAAGATGATTGACACAGGATTGAACATTATGGGAAGGAGTGAGTCATGTAGTGAGAATGTGTTGACTGTACACCTGTGTGATTGTGTGCAAATACTAACCTAAACTAAACTAAGAACACTGAGCTGGGCACCAATTTATTTTTAATGATTGATTACAAATGTGGGGAGAAATACATTTAATATATTTTTTAAATTACATTTAAGGCCCAATTCTTCTAAAAATGCTACACAATCTGTGATAGCCGCTAAGTCATGTTCTAATAATGATGTACCATGCATGTTAAATACTTATGTATATTTGACACAGTATGACCATTTTACATAGCATACATGCTTACTCTATTTTATACATTTAAGGGAAAATACAGCCAATTTAACATTGACCACTGTACCACCTGTATCTGTCCTTTTGAACAGAATGTCAATAAATCTCTATCACTTTATGTACTTTGTACTTGTGTCTGTTAATGTTAATATTCTTGATGTGGGATGGAGATTTTACCATGACAACGTAATTATGTGTTTGTAGCTATCTATGTAAATGATTTATTTCAGAGAGTCCTTTATACCAGAGGGTCATTTAATATTTATGAAATGAAATTAGTCCAGCATGCAGGTCAGAGTTAAAGGCTGTGATAATAGGTGTTACATATGTGGTTTGAAATAAATATAACACATATAAAAAGTTCTTTAAGTTTAACAGAAATCAAACATCTACGTGGCAGTTTAGTTATATGTGTTGTGTCACATGGACACAGATCAAAGAACAAATCAAAATGGAGAAAGTGCTTCACATTTACTGACACTAACATAACAGACTCCTCCTGTGTCAGACAGTAGCTCTGCCTTCATGTTCTTGCTGCTCAGGTCCTTTTGGCTACTCATGGCCTCATGCATACTGGGGTTCATGCAGTTAGTACAGTAGGTACATTAGATGGATATCTCAAATCAACATGACTGATATGTAATCTTAAGTAAAAAGTTCAAACTGTTCTAAACAGTTTAGGCTTGCCATGTATTGTTATACCAGCAAATCCACCTTAATGTGTGATTAAAAACCACCCTAAATGACATTCACTAACTGGTATTTTGCCCTTTTCACCCATATGTGCTTGGAATATGCTGCAGTTTCAGGTGTAGGCCCTATAACAGTTCTTTATGTCCAAGTGACATGTACTGCTTGGCATGTCTTTGGTCTCATAGGGTCTAAGAGTCACTGTAGCCACAAGGAAACTAAACAATTGTTTCAGGGGAAAGCAGTTCTTACATTCTGGCCGGAGAGTGGCTCTCTGAATGTTTTGGGCGTGACTGATTCATCCTGTGTGAAGCTGATTCCATTTAGTTTCACTCAGCCCATGTGCGACTGCTTAGATCAGTCATCACAAACTGAGGCGCAGGAAGAATCCCCAACCGAAGCATATCTTAAATTCAAGCAACACACACAAAACAATCAAACGCTGTCAACCACCCAACAGCCAGGCTGTGCTACTCCCTGGCAGGGCCGCTTGGCCCTGGTCTTTTTCAGCCAGTGCACAAACATATCACTGTATACATTTTTTGTAGTAAATATATATTGTAATGTATTGATATTAGTATTTGAGGAGGTGTTAGTCAATAAGTGGATGTGGATGGACTACTGCTGAGGTGATGTCAGGTGGATTCAGTTTGGGGCCTACAGTACACTGAGTTCTGCTCAGGCCAGGGTTTATCTGAGCTCTACTCTGTTCAAGCCCTCTGACATAATAAGAGTGCTGATGAGGTGGCAGCTGAAACCTGTGCCTAAAGGGCTGTCACCATTACAGATTTAAGTTGACCATTATTTGTCACAGAAATAATACGATTTAATTGTTTTTTGGCATTGAAAATGGAAACAAATGAATACAAATGTTATTTCTGTTTGTCTTTTAGGCTTTGTGATCAAACATTCCACAGAGCAGATATGACACATGATGACGATTATGCAAAATAATTGCGATTATCTAAAACAGGAGTCTTCAACAGGGGGTCCGGGACCCTCAGAGTTACTACAGGGGGGCCACCAAATCTTTTTGTGATAGGACCCTATTATGAGGAGACCTTTATAGCCAAAAATAACAGATCTACAAGCGCTCTTTGCTGTATAGCAGACCAAGTACACTGTGAAAGCTCAAATTTACTATGTATTGATGATTTAAGTGGTTAAATACACATTAACATGAATCCAACAGACTGATGACAGAGCATCACAAACAAGTCTATGAATCTATCCATGAAATCGATGAAAATCTGCAACACAGTTTTATACAACATCTAGTGGGGGTCCCTGCTTCATCTCTCTCTCAGCTAAGGGGTCCTTGGCCTGAAAACGTTGAAGCCCCTGATCTAAAATAATTGTGATTAGGCGATTGTAATAATTGTGACAGGAACGTCTGGGCCTATAGGAAACTTCTCAGATCCCATCAAACTTGGTCATCGGTATTGGAATCAATCAATACCAGACTAAGCAAGTTGGATATGCTTGATGCATTACAGCAGGTGTGGGCAACTTTGAGAGAGCCATATAATTCCTCTCTCACTTCAGAGGCTGCATTGCATTGCTGTCGAGCAGAAACCTCTTATCTGCATATTTGAACCTTTTTCATGAATTAATGTTCTACTTTTCCATTCTATTATGTCACAAGTTGCAATGTATCAAAAATAGCTGATCTACAAGCTCAAGCGCGTCCCATTTAGATGCGTTTTGATCTTGTAGATTGTATATTCTTGCATATTTTGAATCCTGACTTCTTTTATGCTCTTTTTGAAATGAAAGGATAGTTTTTTCTCTCGAATGCATTTAGTTATATTTATGTTAACTTAATGAAGTTAAATACAAATACATTGGACATAAAAAAAAAGAGTAAAAAAAATACAATTTTAATACTAGTCATTGATCAACTAATATAGACAGAAGTAATTAAAACTACAATAGTAATTAAAATAGCAGATCTACAAGCTCACAACGCCTCGTGCTGCGAGGCGTTGTGAGCTTGTAGATCATCTATTTTCGGCAAAGAGGTTTGGTGTAGATGGGAAAAAGAGCAGACTAAGTACAGAGTGAAAGGTCAAGTTTATTAAGTATTGACGGCTCAAGAGTTTAAATATCTGAAAACACAAATTGACATGAATCCAAAATACACTGATGATTGTGCTATCAAACAATGAAACTATATGATATGTATATGTAGCAGGGTGGGCAAGGTTGCACTTTTTTATAGATAAAGGACAACGCCACCTTGGTGAAATCTGCACCAAGGAACAGAATGCATATACCGGTATATGTAGTTTCAATTAATTGGGTTCCCCAAACACAGTTTCAATACAGTGATGACCAGAGACAAAGTTCCTTTATAAACAATATTAGTCACATAGTTAAAATCACAAATGGCATTCCATAGTTCATATATGCAATTTGTTATAACAATACAGTTCATAAAACCCCAGGTAAACATAAGGTGATCAATGTGCTAAAAGGTATGACCAGAGTCACTTGTGGGCGACAACAATGCACAGGGGCCATTAAGCTAAAAGGCTAAATGTTAGCAGGGACGTGCTGGCAGTTGGGAAAAGCGGGACAACTCCCGAACGGCCGGTTAATTCCCGGCCGGTCCAGGCCGGCCATTAGGAAAAAATTAAAAATAAAATGTGGGCCTTCGTTCCATTTTGGGGGCTGGGCGGCCAACAAAGTAAATCGTCACTGTCGGGCAGAAACCTCGTATCTCCAAGTTTCAAATTTGTAGATTATTTTCTGCTTCATCATACAAGGCCGTCGCACAAAATTAGTGAAAACAGCAGATCTACAAGCACACAACGCCTCGCGGTGCGAGGCGTTGTGTGCTTGTAGATCGGCTGTTTTCACTAGTTTAAATCATTTTTAAAATGATAAATACAAAACAAACAGTTTTGGACATACAAGGTTTCCACCCGACAACGACGAATTATAACTCATGTAATTGGCCCATTGGCTTGTCACTTTGTCACAAATCTTTGAGTGGCAGCAGTGCTATAGAGAGAGATCTCTCTCTATAGCGCGCAATGAGGGCCTCTCCAACTCTTTTTCCCGGGCTGAATCAGGGGCCCAGCATGTCCCTGAATGTTAGGTTTCTATTCATGCCCAATCTAAAACTACAGTACAATCACGCAGAAGAAATCACACAAAGCATGCAGTAAATATAAAAGGTGCCACCGTAAACAGAGGTGCACGCTATCACACAGTACAACAAACCTTTAAAGTGGACTACAGTGAAACCTAGAGTGAAGCCCCTGTAGCAAGTCAGCTGCACCACTGGACTCTGTTAGGCTCAATATAACCAGGACTCCATATGCATGGGGAAGACAAAGAAATAAAACATTAATGAACAAGAACTGGCTCAAATCAAATCAACACAGACACTAAAATCAATGTAAACAAAACAGCAGAGGTAATAATACATTTTATTTGTAACACACTTTATATTTGAAACAAATCTCAAAGTGCTACATTCAAATGGCAAATAAATGAAGCAAAAGCAAATCATTGCCTGTGCTCTTTCACCCCTCATTCATCCCTCTCCACACAGCTTGTCACAGGATCAACCCTGGCATCAGCATTTTAACTAGTAAGAGACCACACCTCTGCTCAAGTTGAACACGTTTATTAAACAAAGTGAACATGGATGTTGAGGTGTATGTGGTGTGTTGATGATGGAGCCTGGGGTAGGGTGAGACTCAGTATGGGGGTCGTCTCTGGACAGATGCTCTGCTCGGGAGCTCACTGAGGCCTCGGCTCCGATACTCCCCTGCCTTGGGCTCCTGGAGGATGGAGAGAAAAAAAAACGAGGTTAGGAGAGCAAGGATTGTAAAATGATTAGGTGTTTGGGGAGGGAGGGAGGGCGTATTGGGACCTTCTTTTGCAGATACAACAGGTAGGGTAGGCAAACACAGGTGTTTTCATACTGTGGTGATTGCTAAGTTTGTCCAGGACATAGTGAGGCAGGTGTGTGTGATAAGGTGATTGTGACAGGGGAGGGGCAAGGATGAGCAGCGGTGGGTCTCCACTCCTGAACCTACGTTGCATGAAACTACATTAACAAACTTAAGTTAGACCCACGGCCACGAGACCCACGGCCAGCAACCACCAAACAGCTAAGCATTTGGCAGAGCACAGGGCATTTAAATAGTCAGCCTTGATTGAGAACCAAGGAAGTTGAAGTGTAGCTGTACCTATGGTGGCCCCTGAGCTCAGCTCTGACCTCCTACATATGGGTGGTGGGGGTCCCTGCTTCATCTCTCTCTTGACTAATGGGGTCCTTGGCCTGAAAACGTTGACGACCCCTGAACTACAGTATCAACTGTAGATACATTGTGAATGTAGTGGTTGATGGCCTCTGTAGGGCCTTACATTTTAGACAATGTGATCTGTGTTTTGTCTCATCTCCTGGTCTTTCCTGGCTTTTTGGTCCCTTTCTGTCTCCTCTTAAATGCTCCATGAATCCTGGGTATAATCTTGGTTTGCGGAGGGGAGGGCCTGGTTAGGTATGCTAGTGTTTTTTATTTCCCTCTGTAGCCCAGAACCTAGCCCTGAAATATGCAGTCACATATCATGACAGAGGAACTGGAATCTGGTTTGTACATGTTCTCCATTTACAACGTGTACATCTACATGAATGTTCAGAATTGAAATAAAAAGTGCTCACCCCATGGCCATGTATGTTCCAACTCACTATACAGCAGCGTTGTAAAATAACTAATTACATTTAAGTACTGTACTCTTTTAAGTATTTCTGTGTTATTTCCAATTTCCAATACTTTTACTTCTACTCTACATCTCAGAGGGAAATATTTGACCCCCACTGCAGTTATTTAAAACTTTAGTAACTCGTTACTTTGTGTTGATTATTATTACAAAACACACATTAACCACTTCAATACATTTCGGCCATTTTAAAATAGCAGATCTACAAACTCACAATGTGTCGCCATGTGATGCATTCTGAGCTTATAGGTCAGCTATTTTCAAAGGATTTTCATACGTTTTAACCTAAAATGGGACACTCTGCACAATGAGTATCTTCTACTTTTGGTCAGCCTGTCTTTGTCTAGTATTTCTATGTGTCGTGTGACTTGTAATCAGCCCTGGGTTCTGAACACTTCCTGTCTGGCTGTCCTGCGTTAGGGTGTCACCATACCAGGATGCTGGCACACTGAACCCTTTATACTGAACCCTGTCCTGTGTTAGGGTGTCACCATACCAGGATGCTGGCACACTGAACCCTTTAAAGCAAAAATATAGACTAGACTTGTTGGCTATTTTTGACACAAAAAAGCAAGTTGTTGTTTTGTGCAAGTGTGTGTGTGTGTGTGTGTGTGTGTGTGTGTGTGTGTGTGTGTGTGTGTGTGTGTGTGTGTGTGTGTGTGTGTGTGTGTGTGTGTGTGTGTGTGTGTGTGTGTGTGTGTGTACAGGTGTACAGGTGTACAGGTGTCCCAAATCAAATGGGACTTTGCTTCCTCTGAGACCATGCTCTGTGGCTGCTGACCTGCCATGAAAAACCTTGTCTTGTGATGTGTTTGGAATGAATGCCTTCACATTTGTTACATTGATCCAAATGATGTTTTTGGAACTTTGTATTTGAAAAGATTACGACTGCCGCTCCCAAGCCGGACAGCTCTCACATTAGTAATGTTTTTCCAGGGAGGGCGGGTGTGTGTGTGTGTGTGTGTGTGTGGGGGGGGGGGGGGGGTCAGAAAGCAGTGAGCCTCTGTGTTTTGTAGGCTTGGGTTTCACAGGAGGAGGAGAAGGCCTCACACAGTTTTGCCGAGTTGCTGCTGTGCTGACCTTGGTACATACGTCTAAAAGTGGAAAAAAAGGCCACACTCATATTGTCACGATGCAGGATAATCTATTTCAAGCCAACATTTCCACCTGGAATAGTCTTCTTCAGGGATTGTGTTACAACTGTGGTGTGGTACGCATCAGATGTGTACCGTACCCAAGTACCCATGAAGTGTACTCAAGACCACCTTTCCCAAGTGGACCCAGGTAGTACGGGTACAAATGTTGATCTGGGTACGGTACAAGTCTCTCAGCCCAACATATCGCTTAAATAAGCCATTTCCCATCTACAGACAGAGCAATCTCTGGAGACAAGAGTCAATGATGGCTACAGACCGAGTGGGTGTTCCCCTTTCTTTGACGATGGCTTGCCAGATTGCAGACAGAGAAACTAAACTCTGAATTCAATTTGAGATCAAGAATGTCCCAGGCAGCAGAGAATGGCTATTAAAAAGCTACTTCAACTTTGTTCTCAGCCTCAGTTCCTGTATCTAGTTATTAAAAATGTCTTCTGAAGGAGTTGACATCATAGATTTCAGGAGACAGACAGTCATACTCCCTTCTGAACAAGAGCTCTTTCATGGTTCAAGGTCTCTTAGAAGAACAGAGAAACAGTGTATTGTTTAAGACTTTAAGGCATGTGAAAAACACTTTGGTTTCTTTTGGCAAATATTTTTACATGAGAATGTTCACCCAACTCTAAACAGAGTTGTGTGTGAGTGTGCACGCACACGCGTGTGTGTGTGTGCGTGCGTGCCAAACTGTCCAAGTATAGTTAAGTATAGTAGAATTAGGGAAATAGAACAATAATTAGACAATTAGAAAATAGACATTGTGAGGAAGATTCCTGGTCTTCACAGGAGAAATGGTTGTTTTATGGTTAAAAAGATCTGGGGAGTTGTATGTATACATCAGGCTTTAGGCTTACAATTAGGAAAAGATTCAGGCTGTGTTTAGGGTATTGGTCACCTATAGGCCCTTTTTTAATCCTCCTAGGCTACTTAAACAAGCCTGCATGGTAGACTAGACCCTCACGCTCACGGAATTCACAATTCATTTGATCTCAGCCGAGCTGCTGAAATCAAAGGCACTTTTACCAGAAACTGTCAGCTAATGAATTTCACAGCGTAGACAGCAGTGACACGGGGAGCTGTCCATGGTGCTGAACACAGCGCTGGGCCCAGAGCAGACAGATAAGAGCAGAGGCCAGTTTAGGGTCCATCGCTGCTGTGCAACAACACAATGCAGGGGGGAGACACCATGTTAGAAGAGTGCTTTTGACAAGAGAATATGATTTGTATTAAGCATTCCGAATGCAAGCCAAATCATTCAGAATACCTTTACTTTATTGGGGCATCTAATATAATTTGTTAGAATGAACATTTTAGGATTTATTCAGCAATTAGTGTTATAGGCCTAACCAAATATAGGGGATGCAGGGGGGGCATTTAAAAAATGATAAACTGGTAAACTGTTAGTGTAATCAAATATACATTATGAACGCTCAGCGTGAATGAATAGAAATAGCCTGCACCAGGGCCACCCGGCCTTTACTACTTTAGGCCTATAGGTTACCACTGAGAATAGCTACATTTTAAAGTAAGACATACGACTATAAGCTCTCTGTGGACTGGTCTGAAATAATGATTTGCATGAATGATGTGACAATTTATTTCATTTTAGAAAGATGATCCATAGTGTGGAAATAATCTGAAATGCTCTGTTTGTGTTCAATACACAGCAAAAACCAAGCAACATTATTTCCCAATAATGTTGTGCACTGCATTACAAGCTGCAAAATGGTATAGTGTACAATGTGCAAGGTGTTTTTGTGTGTGTGTGTGTGTGTGTGTGTGTGTGTGTGTGTGTGTGTGTGTGTGTGTGTGTGTGTGTGTGTGTGTGTGTGTGTGTGTGTGTGTGTGTGTGTGTGTGCGCGTGCGGGGGGGCAGCATTCCACATTCCTCTGTGACTGACAGGCAGACAGACTCTCTCTCAGACCTCAGTTTAAGAAGAAATAAGGAAACTATAAGAAAGAATGGACCAAAAACATTTTCTTTTAGACAACAATGTCATTCTTTTCCAGGGCTTTTGTGTATTATTAGAATGACAAAATGAGACCCATTTCTAGATTGTGGCCTTGAACTGGAGGCAGGCTTCATGTAATGATGTGTGACTGCAGAGGGCCTGCGGTATGACAACACCACTGTAGAACTCCAGGCCTTGTGTTCATATATTGTATAGTTCTTACATTCTAGATTCCTTTTTCCTCACTCATCCCTAGAAGTGAAGTTTATTCACCAAAAATGTGTCTCATGTCACGTCTTATCTCTCTCTCTTTCTATATTTCTACATCTTTCCTTTAAAAGAAAATAAGAAAGGGGGATTTTTTTAAACAACTGAATTGTTCATTCATGACTGAATGAGTAATACGTCCATAGAAAGTGCTACTATGTGTGGTCCAGACAGAACATTGCAAATCTCTGTGTGTCATTGGAAATACTTTGGTATCAGTGTTGTTCTCAGATAAAGGTATGCCACTGCAGAGAACGCAATTCGCAAAACAAGAGAGTTATAATAAAACCTTGTAGGACAAAATGGGAGGCCCACTCAATGTAAAATGTGGTGAGACCACATCAAATTATGTTATGAACCATGGTGAACTGTTAAGGTCAGTGTTGCAATGGATGCTTTGAACCGTTTGACTGATCTTTCTTTGCAGTTGATACAAAGAGTTTTAAATTGAAGTTTTTAGTATCTAGGTGCTCTTTTTATGTATTATTATTCTACAGATGATCAACATGTTGACCATGTTGTCACTGGATGTGCTGTCTGTCTCCATCTCAGCACACATCAGGTGAGATGCAGCCATGCAGCAAACCTTCAGTTTACATTATGGGGAGAAGGTGGGGGTTGGGGATGCAAATCCTGCACCCTCATATAGCCTATCTTGACAAGGAAAGTGTTGCTATGGTGAGAACATTGTTAACCTTAAATGATTAAATCCAGATAATCCACATGTTTAGGCTGGTATGTTCCTCTGTGATGTCAGGAAACTCTGTATCTCTGTATCTCTCTCTCTCTCTCCCCCTCCTTGTTTTGCCACTTTGGGCCTGTGTGTGTGTGTGTGTGTGTGTGTGTGTGTGTGTGTGTGTGTGTGTGTGTGTGTGTGTGTGTGTGTGTGTGTGTGTGTGTGTGTGTGTGTGTGTGTGTGTGTGTGTGTGTGTGTGTGTGTGCGCGCGCGCGTGTGCATGCGTGGGTGGGTGGGTGGGTGGGTGGGTGTCCTTGAGAGTTCAGCATTCCACATCCCTCTGTCAGGAAACCCTCCCTACGCCCCCTATAGGACATCCAGAGTAAAAGCAGTTTCTTCAGCCTTCCTTCCATCCTTCCCATCAGAGAGCAGACAATAGGTATAAAACCCTAGATTTGATATGGTTGATAAGTGACACAGTCACAGAGAGACTTGTATGGAGTGTGTGTATATTTAATTAATAGGCTATTTGAAAATAGCTGATCTACACGCGTTGCATTGTGGCGCGTTATGAGAATGTCAACCTGCTTCTTTCAAACATTTTGTACTTTTACTTTTGGTACTTTAAGTACATTTTGATGCCAACACTTTCATATTTTTATTCAAGTACGGGTTGAATCCCGGACTTCTACTTGTAACAGAGTATAACTTTATTGCCGTATTGATACTTTTACTTAAGTAACATTTGTGAGTACTTTTTCCACCACTGGCACTGCACAAACCTACTTTTGGTTGATCAAGAGAAACTGGCCAGCTTCAGGCCAGAGGTCAGACTGGTGACCTCAATGACATTGTACAACTTGCACAGAGGACCCTGCTGCAAAGTCTGAGGGAATTCTACTCTTATATGTACTGTACCTGTACTGTACACAAGACAATGAAGAACCTTGGAACCGTATAACTTAAAACAGCAGGCCTGTGTAAACTTTTTAATTGAATGAATTATCCTTTTGTCCAATCTGTATGGTGGAGTATGTTAATACAATATAACTTATGCAATCTGTATGGTATAGTATGTTAATAGAATATAACTTATATAATAGAATATAACTTATGCAATCTGTATGGTAGAGTATGTTAATACAATACAATATAACTTATACAATCTGTATGGTAGAGTATGTTAATACAATACAATATAACTTATACAATCTGTATGGTAGAGTATGTTAATACAATATAACTTATACAATATGTATGGTAGAGCAGTGGTTCTCAAAGTGGATTCCAGGGACTCTGTGGGTACAATGTCAGAGTTAAGGGGAGACCTTGAAATGTTAAAGTTTGAGAAACACTGTGGGTACTAATAGAATAAAATGTCCATTGGGGTGGTTGTATTTTGTCTCCCTGCTCTTCTATTGGGACATTTAGATTGTGTCAAAGCAAGCTCATTTCTCACATATAGACACAAGATCTGACATGAGACATGATGGTCATGACTCTGTTAGCTCAATGTAAAATTCAGCACTTCTAAGCAGGAAACAGGGTTAAAATCAAAGTAGGCCTGCCCTATCCCAATGTGTCTGCTTGCACATCTGCTACTTTTGATCCTTGTATGTGATGTAAAGGTCATCAGTTAATTCAGGTCATGTCCCAACCTCCACTCATTTAATTCTGTATTTTACTTTTAATCAACATACTTTTAATGCATTTGACACGCTGTGGTTACCATGCCCCCTCGTGGCCATTCTGGGACATTCAGATGATGCTGCTTCAGCGAAAAGTAGGCCCTATATCTGGGTGCTGTGCTGGCAAAACAAAGAAAAGAAAAGAAAAAAAGGAAAGAAAAAGAAAAAAAGGAAAGAAAAGAAAAGAAGGGGAAAAAAGTAAAGGAAAAAAAGAGGAAACTGCAGGTAGAAGGAAGGTGTTTGATAAGGCATGGGGTCCAGTGAACACAGGGAGGTTGTATGAACTTGCTCATGCCCATACATGTTGACCATGTTTTCTTCTCCCATGTCAACCAGCAAGGCTGGAATGGGAGTGGAGAAGAATCAAGAGAGAGGGGTTTCCTGCAAAACTTCACATGGGAGTCAATGGAGATTGGTTTGTCTTTTCTTTTTTACCGGATACGTTATGTTCAGAGCAGACAGGCACCACCGTGACAATAATGCAAACAGAAAAATTGTAGGTCTATCCAATCCTGAATATTTTTTGAATAATTCTTAAAATCGTAGCAGAATATGCACAGGTGTTTCCAATAATACTAATGAAGGCTATGTTCATTCTGGTCAAACAGAGTCAGGGTGCTGATATTTACTGTGCATGTTGGCTGGCTCACTGGAAAGGGTCTCAAAGTGTGGTCCAGGGACCATCAGCCTCGTGGTTCCTTGGGGGTTCCAAATGAGCCCTTAATTGGAACCAAATGGGCACATTTCAGCCAGAATATTCTAAATGGATATGAAACTAGCCATCACGCCAAGTCACATCTATTCATTATTGGTGACTCGGTGAGCCTATCCCTGCACCCCTTTACCTGCAACTTCCCATCCAGCTGAAACATAGGCTACGTTTAACCACTAGATGGCACACGATACATTAAGTAGGCCAATTCATTTGACCAATGAGGATTATAAATGAATGGACAACTTGTTGGTTGAGGCTCAAATTATTTGGGTCCTAGTTTAACACTGTAGATTAGTAGTGTGTTACATAGTAAATTCCAACGGTGTAAATTCCAAATTGAGTTCTGCAGAATGTATTTGATACCTCCAATAAGTCACACACGTGAATAATTGAAATACAATTGATTTTGACTATTCCAAATGTTGCTTCTATTCAGCAGATTGTTTCAATGCATTGTAAACCTTCTAGGTATAGCCTGGTGCACGCACGTGCACACCAGGGTTCATGCCAACATTGCTGGCTGGCTTGTGGTGGACATTTTTATCAATATTCTATTTTTGCCATGGACATGATTGATTGAATAATGTATTAGATGGTTGTATAGGAAAAAAGTACAGTTTCATGACAGTATAAATCACTGGTATAAGGTCAACTAAAAGGAGCACATTTAAATGTGCTATACAAATACAGGTGACTTGACTTGATTAGTCCAATCTGAAAATATCAATCATCATCAACAATACACACAAACACAATAATCAACAGGAACATAGGTCTACATTTATATACAGCAATCAGAAGACAGCATAGGCCTATTCAGAAAACTAAAATATAGTCAAGGAACTAAAACAGATATTAACACAATGTAATTAAAGCAGTTACAATCTAGAACAAAAGTGTTGGAAACCATTGCCCTGAATTGACCTAAAGAAGGCAGTGATCTGATGTTTAAGGACTTCTGGAGCCCATTCCAAGCAGATGGAGCGCTGACTGAGAATGCTGCCTTGGCCATAGCTCTGTATGAGCAAATGGAACTGTAAGTGTCAGGAAGTCACTTGAGCGGGTCTGGTAGGAGCTAGGGTTCTGATCCAACATTAAAAATAAAAAGACACCAGGGAACATACGCATAGGTTATGAGTTTGGCCTGTTCATTTTTCATCGACATACACACACATAGCGGCTATGAAATATTTGACACACTGGCTAAATTGGTATTAAATTAGGTACAAAATAAATATAATGCAGAACATGCTGCATTTTGCATTAAATGTGATGGAACTATGGGTTAGGGTAGATAGATAGATATATAGATAGATAGATAGATAGATAGATAGATAGATAGATAGATACCTTTATTATCCCACGGGGGGAATTCAGTTGCCCAGAGGCAGCACAGCAGTTAAGGTTACAAGTTACAGAGAAGTAAGAAAAAGAAAAAGAGTACTGTAGTGTACAGTCCAAAGAGCAAGCACAAAAAAAGATAAATAAAACATAAAGTTTCGAAAGCTATTGCAAAAAAAAGAAGAATACATACATAAAGTGACCACGAAACATTCAACGCTCATAAGTGACACGTCACACACACAAAAAAGCTATACTCAAAGCATAACTTAACAAACAGTGCCAAACAAAAAAAGTGCACATAACAGTCACTGCTAGTCAATGCAGTCATGCAGCACAAGTATCACACCGCCATATCAACACCGCAATAGTACACAGTACAACCAACACAACCCAATAGTGCAGGGCCAGAAAATAGGTGACCAAAGTCCGTGCAAATAAGTCAAGAATATATAATTTTTTTTAGGGTATTCTGAGGTCCTGTTGTTTCGAAGTCCCAGTAGTCCGAGGCTAACCTGCCGACGCTGGTGAATGCTAACCTGGTGAATGCTAAGCCTTAACCTAAACCTAACCCTGACCGTACTACTGGGACTACATACCTTTCTTTCAAATCTTTTCTGGATCTCCCTACCCAGCTTGGGGCCAATGGTGTTAATCTCATCAAAGACCATGTAGCTTTCATT
>NC_137818.1:62480741-62525741 GCF_963921795.1 Nannobrachium achirus
CTCAACCTTTTCAGGCCGCGACCCCCAAAATAATCATATTTTAACTGGGGACCCCCCACCCCCCCCACCCTGCACAAGTAGGAGCACTTGGCATTGCATTTAGTTTGACTCGATCTATAACATTGTGAAAATAGCCGATCTACATGCTCACAACGCCTCGCAATGCAAGGCGTTGTGAAATGGGACAGATCCACAACTGCGACGCGTTGTGAGCTTGGAGGTCGGCTATTTTAACTCTAACACTTCTACGTTGCTGATGTGGATGGGGTGTGCATGGGGTGTGCTCTCTCCTTGGCTTCTTGAAATCAGCTCTGTGGTTTTGTTGACATTGATAGCAAGGTGGTGCTGTGCTCCTGGCACCACCACATTAGTGAACCCATAAGTTTAATGACACAAATCTTGTAACGGGTTCCCTGCATGGTACAATAGTAGGGAATTTAAGGAGCCCATTTCTACTACCGCGTCGTGAGGCGGGACTACGGCTGCTATGACGCAATCGCTGTTGCGGTCCAAATTGTTAAGCAGACAGCCGTTGGCGTTGGGGTCCCACCCCTTTTACTGAACGCTTTGGTTCCCATGGCGACGCGTCTACGCAGCAGACGTTGTAGACGCTACGTGGAAAGGGAGCTTCTGCCGTTGTAGAGACGGCTGATCAAGTTGTATCAAGCGCTGATCATCTGCCGTAGCAGTCCAAAGCTTAAATAGCCAAGTATCTTTTTGGATGGGAGCAATATTTGGGGCAAAACAGGACCCATTTTTATGTGTTGCACGTTAATATCCCTTAATCTTTGGGGTGGTTCTCATAGCCGTTCTGGGTGTGCAAGTACATGTCCACCACTTACCCCTCCCCCAACACCACTGAAGTGTCCTTGAGCAAGCCAACCAACTGCTCAGTGGCCAACAAGACTGTGGTTGTATTGGTCAGCTTGAAGGAGAAAGTGTTGTTTTTAAAGGACAACTTAGTTTTTTACAACAAAGGTTCATATTTTAGATTGTAATTAGAGAAATTAAAAGATGAGTGTTAAAATGTTTCCATTTACTCCATTTTATCGTTTTAGCGATTTTAATGACTTGATTTCAGTGGTGGGGGCATGCATGCAAGTGGCTAAATATGTATTTTTAGACACAAAGCCCTTTCCCAAGATGCACCACAATCTTTTATTGGCAGTTGTGATTTATGGGGGCTGGTTTAAATAGTAACAAAGTAATTGCCGGCTTATTGTGTCTAAAAAGACATAGTTAACCAATTGCACACATGCCACCCACTGAAATCAAGGTAATTAGCTAAAACTATAGAAAGAAGTCAATGTAAACATTTTAACACTCATCTTTTCTTTTCTCTAATTTCAATCTAAAATATGAACCCTTGTTGAAAAAAAAAAGTTGTCCTTTAAAGAAAGGTCCAAATGGCCTAAAATCAAACTAGGCAAAAAAGGACGTCACCTATATTATATGGGGAGTTGCAATGGTTCAATGTTTATCGTATAAAAAAGAATGTGGGCTTTTATACAATAGAGATGATGCGAGGAGAGCTGCTTTCTGACTGCAAGAGTACTCTGTCACTGCGTTGATGCCGAGAGATAGTAGTGATGGTGAGGTCACGCACTATTCTATGTAAGATTGGAGTTAGGGTTTGGCTTGTAGGTCTCCAGTTTAAGGTGACAGGCTCAGTGAGAAGGAGAGGTACTGTACTTCAGTGGTTCCCAAACGTATTCGCTCGAGACCAGTGGTGGAAAAGGTACTCGCATGTTTTTACTTGTGCTTTAAAGCAGTATTTCTCAACCTTTTTTCTGCATGGGCACACTTTTCATGTCCCAAGAATCCATGGGCACACCAACATAATACGGGGGTGTAAATATCGTCACTGTCAGGAAGAAACCTCGTATCTCCAAGTTTCAAATGTGTACGTTTCTTCTCAAAGTAAAGCCCTGCTTCATCATACAAGACTGTCACACAATAGTAGTGAAAACAGCAGATCTACAAGCACACGCATTGTGTGCTTGTAGATCGGCTGTTTTCACTAGTTTAAATCATTTTTAAAATGATAAATACAATACTGGCTTTCAAGCAGTTTCAAGGGGCACACTTGACCCTTCTCAGGGGCACACCAAAGGTCCCCAGGCACAGTGGTTGAGAAACACTGCTTTAAAGTATCAATATTGCAATACAGAAATACCCTGTCAGGGTACGGTCACACCAAAGTATGGCTGGTGGCTGATAAACTCTTTTTGTGCTCAGCCAGTGGATTCTCCCAATAACCAATGACACACGTAGCTAGTAGCTACAACCACTTGTCACTCCCTGATCTTAGGACAGTCCGACTTCGACCCACTGAAATGCATTGGCGTAATCCACTCTCATAGGTAGAATATGTGTGACTGGAATTCTAAATGTACGAATGTAAAAATGTAAAAGTACGAAAGTACAAGTTCTTGTACTGTTTGAAATTCTCTGAAGATTTAATTGAGATTTTAGTTCTTTCTTCATAATATTTTTGCAGTGCATCTACGTAGGTGGTGCAGCTAGCTTCTTGCCTTTCCTGCATTTGCCCTGGGTTGGCTTCCACAGCATCAGTTTTCTTGCCTCTAGTTCTGGGTGCCTGACGCAGTGCCCTGCCAGCCTCATCCTTCTCTCTCTGACTTTGTGACCCGTGTCTCAGCCCCTTACAGCAGTACTGACTCCACTGTGAGGGTCCATTTCTCAGCCCCATACAGCATTGCTGACTCCACCATTAGAACAGCCACATCTTGAGGTCTTTCCACACTCTCTTCATCTCCCGTAGACGCAGTCCAGGCCCGAGTCCTCGACTGCCTCGAGCACCTTCCCAGAGTGTCTGTGCTGATGTCAGGCTGAGTGCTGCTAGAGAGACCACCTCTGATCTGTGTTGTGATTAGTAGAACGATGCTGACACAATGTACCCTGGCACTAAGAACTTCAGAACTGAGAACTGAGTCAGAATGTTTGGTATGACATTAACACAGTCCAGTCCTGTTCTTTCATCTATAAATGCCTTCAAATATGCTTCCTACACCTTTCAAAGACTATTTTGTGACCAACTCACAAGTTCCATGATTATAATCATCATATAGTCATATGAATATATCCGTCAATCTCCATCCCATCCTCCCTTCAGCCGTACCACTTCATAGCCAGTTCTCCATTAAAGACAGAGGTTATTTACTCTAGAATACACACACGTACTTAATGCCAACTCCTGATCTTCACTCAGTAACTTTAAACCTATAGATTGAGAGCTAGCCTGATGAGCCGAGCCTCTCCACTTGCATCTACCATACACTATGGTACAGGTACACACGTACACTCACACACACACACACACACACACACACACACACACACACACACACACACACACACACACACACACACACACACACACACACACACACACACACACACACACACACACACACACAAATTAGTGTCGTTGCAATAGGCAACACACTATTGTATTGGGTCAGTGAATTCTATCGCCAGAAAAGTGAAACTGCTTTTTGCAAACTTTTGCACAAACGTAAAAGTGAAGCTTTTGGTCATGCTTCACACACTGTTGTCACTGTTGTCATGCTTCTCTTGATATAACACTATATAATATAAATGGTAAGACAAGACAGAATTCATTTCCCAGCGGATTCCTCACGACTTGTCAGTGCAACAGTTTCCTATATGGGTTTCCTATCTCACCTACACTTGTATTAATATTAGCTTTGTACTGTTTTTGTCAGGGAGGAGAACGTAGGCTGAAGACTGAGGACAGAGCATTGACTCTTAGGGAGCAGCCAGTAGACACATAAGGTCTACAGTACTGTTTGACACATTTTAATGGGTCCCTTTACTTTTTGTTTCCTACATTTAGTTTGTAATTACTATTTCAAAACATTTTCCAAACACATTCCCAAAAAGGGTAACAAAATAAAAAAAGAAAATGAATTTATTTTTTCAGTAATTTCATGAAGAAATCAAAGAAAAATCAATTAAGTAGTAGTGAAAATAGTTGATCTACAAGCTCTCTGCGTGGCGTGAAGATGTAGATGAATTGTAGATTTGCTGTTTTGACGTTTAAAGTTTGCAGGTGTTTGAACAAAATGCCACGAATCATGAATTGCATCGTCCAATTGAAATTTTGCATGCACATCCGCACTACGTTGAAGAGCAAATGTCACTCACCCTTTTAACATTGCCCTATTATAGCGCCTGCAAGGAGGCCGATTTTTTTAATAATTTAGCCTACTCATCCAAATCTTGTCCAAACACCACACAAACACGAATCGGTACGCATTATCCCTATAGTCAAGACGGATCCTTCCTATATTCTTCATATATGCCATCCTGATTACCGCATGGCCCACAATAACCGAACTCAGTGGTTCTCAAAGTGGATTCCAGGGACTCTGTGGATTCCTTTAGGGGGGTCTAACTTGATCCATACCAGTCTGTAACTCTGACAGTGTACAAATGGAACCAAATGGACCCTTACGGGTCAGTTAAGGAGAGAGACCTGGCAGAGAACTTTTTCTATTGTCACAAATTAAAAAATGTCACATTTCACAAATGTGAAAAAAAAGAAAGAAAAACACACACACACACACACACACACGCACGCACGCACGCACGCACGCACGCACGCACGCACGCACGCACGCACGCACGCACGCACGCACACACACAACCCAAATCCAACCTGGTCTTCACTTCACTGAAGCTGTTGTTGACCCACTTCAGGATGTAACGCATGACTCATCACAGGGATTTATTACACACACACACACACACACACACACACACACACACACACACACACACACACACACACACACACACACACACACACACACACACACACACACTACTTATTATAATCCCGGCTCTTGTGGTGCCATCACTGCATGGAGAAGTGCTGGTTCATGAGCCAAGACGTTGAATTGATACAGTTTGCATTCATAGTACATTTGTATTGTTCATGACCACTTTATCTAAACTGTTTTGCTGTCAACGGTGTGTGTCTGGGGAAGTGGGGAATGTGTGTGTGTGTGTGTGTGTGTGTGTGTGTGTGTGTATGTGTGTGTGTGTGTGTGTGTGTGTGTGTGTGTGTGTGTGTGTGTGTGTGTGTGTGTGTGTGTGTGTGTGTGCGTGTGTGTGTGTGCGTGCGCGCGCGTGCGTGCGTGCGTGGGTGCGTGCGTGCGTGCACGCCATGAGCGGCCTTAGCTGTTAGAAGGTATAGACCAAAATGTTAAACCTTTTTTTTCCAACAAATCATAACTAAAATTGATCTACAAGCTTCACTGGGCATTGCAATGCGACATATTGTGAACTTGTAGATCGGCCATTTTCACTGTTCATCGTACAAGATGTACAATGAATTATTAAAGCATTGGTTCTCAAAGGGGGGTCCCCAAGGACCCCCCAGGGGTTACAGGGGTCCCTGCGGCAAAAGTAGTTAATGCATTAATACACTGTATTTCAGTCACCCGCGAGAGACTTGCAGTCGAACGCTCCTACGCTTGGAAAGGAGCCAGCAGGGGCGTCAATTGGCTAATATTGGCTTCCAAAGTTTGTAGGATTGCTCTGTTTTTTAACAAAATGCCTCAAATCATCAATGCAGCTTGCGATTACCGTGAGATTTGCCACACATATTCCCACTAGGTCAAGGAACAAATGCTACCCTTTTCACATTGGCCTGTTAGCGCCACCAGCAGGTAGTCTTTAGCAAAACAATTTTTTGAACACAATGCCTCAAATCATGCATGCAGTGTCCGACTGCCATGAAAGGTCTACGATTGGTGAAGAACACATGCCACCCTTTTTACATTGGCCTATTATAACACCACCAGGACGCCCGGCCAGGTGGAGACCTGTGCTCGGAAGAGCACTGCTTCTAGTTTGACATTGATAAGGACTGTTTCAGTGCTATATGTCCGGCTCTGGTCTTTTAGTTGTTAATCATTGACAGATCTCTCTTCTCAATTTCAGCTCAAGCTGCCCAGCTGTCATCTGTAGACATCAGACTGAGTTCTACTGAGAACAAGCTGGAGGATGTGAAGAACGACACTGCAGGTTTCTGTGTAGTCTGTTTTCCTCTACTGACTTTTCCTTTCTTTGTTTATTTGGATGCACTGCATATTAATGAATATCACACAACAATGCAACGTAGGCTAAATACACCGGATTGAGAAAAGATTCAAGTTTACATACATCCGCAGTCCCCAAGGAAAAACTAAAAAAGGCAAACAGTACATTGCATTACATTACACAGGAAAACACGGCATGAAACGTAAATACAAGGGCAAGGGTGCAAAGTATATCTAGTTAAGGCTAAGACTAGACCTGTAGTATTGCACAGGGAGATTAGCAACGTTTTAGAGGGAAAATATATTTGTATACCAAAGTGCAGTATTTTATGCTTGGTTGGGCTCGGGTGTTGCGCTCTGAAAATAGCAGATCGGCTATTTTCAAGCTAATGCTTTCACATGTAAAATCAGCCTTTACGACGCCACGAAGGCCCACCAAAATAAATGTTGATGACTAAAATCCTATGATATTTAGACTAAAACTAAAACATTTCACATTACTAAAATATGACTAAAACTAAATGCAATTTTATTCAAAAGACTATAAAACTAAATCAAAATTTGCTGTCAAAATCCACACTGACAGTAGGTGTTTCTCTACAGCAGAGGCCACTATATTTCCACACTCACTCCACGGGGCCACATTGCATTGCTGTCGAGCAGAAACCTCTTATCTCCATATTTTAACCTTTTTAGCAAATTAATGTCCTGCTTCTCCATTCTATTATGTCACAAAAAAGTTGCAAAATCTACAAGCTCAAAACATGTCGCATTGCGATGCATTTTGAGCTTGTAGAAGTATTTTTTTGCCCTTTTTTTTCAAATGCGTTTAGTTATACTTATGATCTTAAATACAAATACATTGGACATAAAAACTAGTAAAAGACCATTTTAATACCAGTCATCGAACTACTAATATACTGAAGTAATTAAAATGGTCAGGTCAGGTTTGCTTTTTTGGAATGTTAACAGCTGAAATCAATAATCACTATCATGATATTAACCCGCATTAAGTGAGCCCATGTATGGTCTACACACACAGCAGGACCAATGGGGGAACAAGGGTACATTTATCGTTGCAGAGGTTTTTTCTTTTCTTCTTTTCCAGTTCATGCTGCCCAGCTGTCATCTCTAGACAACAGACTGAGTTCTAGTGAGAACAAGCTGCAGGAAGTGAGGAATGACGTTGCAGGTGTTTACAGGTTTATTACATCCTGTTGCTGTCGGGCAGAAACCTCTTATCTCCATATTCTAACTTTTTATTTTATTATTATTTTGATGTATTTTTTAATGTGTTACATTTATTTAAGCAAGATAATTGGCCTCTTATGTCAAGTGAGACCTAAGACGAGTCCAAAACAATACAACAAGTGAAAAAGACACACACACACACACACACACACACACACACACACACACACACACACACACACACTCACACACTCACACACACACACACACACACACACACACACACACACACACACACACACACAAAAAAAACATACAACAATTACACAACATACAACAATTACACAACAAAATCCATAATCCACCTCTACAAATCAGACTCTTGTTGTAAGCTTCACTGACACCGACTTTAAAATGAACAAAGTGTAGAAATATGTGTTGTTTTTTTCTTTTCCTTATTATTGTGGGCGAGTGCAATCATTCAATGCACTAAGCAACAAAGGTGAATACCAATACAGAACAGTATTCCAGGCTAATATTGGGGGGCGCTACCCACACATTTGGCTGTGCTGCTCATTCTAAGTTTCCTAACCTTTTGTGCGTAGTTTATGAGGTTTCTACCCGACAGAGACGATTTGTTTTCCTGTCTGTCTCTCTTGTTGTTTATGCGTGTATACATTTTATATGCTTGTTGGATTATTTCAGTGCAACTATCTGGTCTGTCTGCTGAGTTATCTTCTATGGAGTCCAGACTGAAAGAATGTCAGACAGAAAAAGAAGGTAAATAGTTTCAAGTTGTGTTTGATTGTTGGGAAAGTAATTCATTAAGCACATGGCACCATTGTTCATTTCGCTGACCAAAACTATGACGAAGAATGTTTGTCGAATACCTTTTTTCACTGACAAAAACTAAATAAAAACTAACTAAGTCTAAATATATTTACAATTTCGTCAACATATCCAAACTAAATGTTAGGGAGGGACTAGTGGAGAAGAGATCCAGTTGACAAGACATTTTATGTTTGGTTGTGCTCAGATGTTGCAATCAGAAAATAGAAAATGTACAGAGCTGCGTCTATTGTTCTCATATAGACCACTTTTCCACTTTCACCTAGATAGCAGGTTAACCCTGGATTTATGACATATCCTGGATGAATTGATCTCAATCGGTATTATCTTGCCAGATTAATATAGCCAGTTATCCTGGATACGTTTATCGATGACTCGGCTTCATGAAAGCAATGCCACATTAGTTACCGTGCATGGAGATTTATTCTGTGAATTTAAACAGCCTAACACTAACAGCCAGGTTTTACTCATCCTGGTGCCTTTACTTTATTTAGAATCAGTCAATCTCATCACAAACCAATTCCTTTTTCACACTTGTTCCATTCTCATGTGTTTATATTGTCTTATTTTTTTTTAGCAATGCTAATAGTATTGGAGCATACATGACTTTGTGTGTATATCCGTCTGGGGACAATAAGTAATGGGTATCGTTTTCTTGTTAAACTTTGTGTTCATCATTTAACCCATTTAAGCCTAGGATTATTGAATGCTTTAACCAGTGAAAAATAGCAGATATACAAGCTCACAGCGCGGCACCGAGTGCCGCGCTGCGAGCTTGTAGATCTGCTATTTTTGAAAAAGTCGTGAAAATGTGTGCAAATCTTTGAATATAATGTATTTTCAAAGCGAACGTTTGTAACTCAAATTTTGCTTCTGGGTGGTCCCTGGAACTAAATATTTTGAGATGCGGGTCCGTGGCCAAATAAATATCATTTTATATTCACATAAAAAGGTTTGTGAACCACTGACATGGTAGTCTCTCAAGAACAGACTAACTGAGCTCCAGTTAAGTGAAAAGGACCTTTTCTTTGACGATGGCTGGCCAGATTGCTGACATAGAAACATAGGTTTAAAAAAAAAAATCTTATAAGGATTCAAAAGACACTTATAGAATCGTGTCAAAATTCTAATTTTCACGATTCTTCAAAAATAGCAGATCTACAAGCTCGCAGTGCGGCACTCGGTGCCGCGCTGTGAGCTTGTATATCTGCTATTTTTCAATAGTTAAAGCATAAAATAATGATACACAATAATGTGTACCCGTTTTAATTAATTTCAGCTCGTGCTGCCCAGCTGTCATCTCTGGACACTAGACTGACCGCTAGTGAGAACAAGCTGGAGGAAGTGAAGAATGACACAGCAGGTTTGTAGTTTGTAGCCTACATGTACTTTATACTGCACTGTATACTAGGGCATAATAACGACTCAAGTTCTTTTCAAGTCGAAGTTGAATCGGTCCATTTTATGACGTCATCGGGCGGAGGGGGTGGGGGGAACCACACTGACACACTGCTGTTCAACTTGAGCAACTTGTATTAAAGATCTGTGTCTTGACAAGTGGCATTCAATATAAATTATTGAAGGTAGTAGGCCTACCCTTAGCCCTATAGCAAGGCTATTTGAAAATAGACGATCTACAAGCTCACAGTGTGTCACGCTACGACGCATCTATGATCAGCTGCAGTCCATGATCAAGCCTAATTCATTTATCTGTCCGGCGACGGTGTTGCGTGCAGAGAATAGCAGACCTCCAAGCTCTCATCATCCGCGATGCAATGTGAGTGACTTGTACTTGTATGAGTGAAGCAGTGAAGCTTGTGACCTTCAGTCAGCTGTTCTCAGCGCAATGCTGTCCGTCGCGGCGGCCGGGTGACGTTATATTGCTAGGAGTGTATATACCACACGTCCCACTCCCACCACAGTCACCAGCCAACAAAGAAGAGGTACTATGAACTGAAACATGCGCTGAGACTGAGCAGTCCCCAAAATAACACATTTAGGGAATTGATTACAATACATGGAAACAGGCACCTAGGCATGCAATCTAAAATGTCTCTTTTTCCTCTCTTTTTTTCCTTCAACTTTCGACTTTCCCTGATGAGAGTCAACTCATGTAATCAAGTCAATTGAGTCGTTTTGTCGATTTTTTTGGTTAATGCCCTACTGTATACTATA
The DNA here is from genome assembly GCF_963921795.1 of Nannobrachium achirus. Classification (NCBI taxonomy): domain Eukaryota; kingdom Metazoa; phylum Chordata; class Actinopteri; order Myctophiformes; family Myctophidae; genus Nannobrachium; species Nannobrachium achirus. The sequence goes on from NC_137818.1 coordinate 62,491,046, forward strand.
CTGAAGGATCTTCCTGTCTGTCTCTCTTGTTGTTTATGCACACATTTATTAGCTTGTTGGATTATTTCAGTCTATCTATCAGGTCTGACAGCGGAGTTATCTTCTATGGAGTCCAGACTGAAAGACAGCCAGACAGAAAAAGAAGGTAAATAGATTTCAGTTGTGTTTGGTTGTTTGTAAAGGGATAAATTAGCCGCAACATTCAGACAGTAGACAATACATTAGCCACAACATCTATTCAATCAATAGACTCTATACGAGTGCTTCTCAAACCTTTTCATGTCAATGACCCCACAATTGATATGTATTTGGCCATGTGGACCCCTGTGCCAGGGACCCCCATAAGAGAAGATTTGCGAGTCTTGCAACGCATTGTCAGCTTGTGGATCGGAATCCATGAAAATAAAATAAAGGGCTCAAAAAACTGTCCCCCAAATCGCTGGGGATCTCCAGGGACCCCCTAAAGGACCCCTTGGGGTCCCACTTTGAGAACCAATGGACTATACATCTATACTTACATTTTTGAACTGACAGAAAAGTGCATTCGACGATCGACGACCCAAAAAAACGAATGGGCATGCGTGCAAAAACAGAGAGAGAGAGAGAGAGAGAGAGAGAGAGAGAGAGAGAGAGAGAGAGAGAGAGAGAGACAGAGACAGAGAGAGAGAGAGAGAGAGAGAGAGAGACAGAGACAGAGACAGAGAGAGAGAGAGAGAGAGAGAGAAAACTTCACATAAAAAGGTTTGTGAACCACTGACATAGTAGTCTCTCAAGAACAGACTAACTGAGCTCCAGTTAAGTGAAAAGGACCCTTTCTTTGACGATGGCTGGCCAGATGGCTAGAAACATAGTTTTTTCAAAAAAAATCTCGGAAGGATTCAAAAGACACTTATAGAATCGTGTCAAAATTCTAATTTTCACGATTTTTCAAAAATAGCAGATCTACAAGCTCGCAGTGCGGCACTCGGTGCCGCGCTGTGAGCTTGTATATCTGCTATTTTTCAATAGTTAAAGCATAAAATAATGATACACAATAATTTGTACCCGTTCTAATTAATTTCAGCTCGTGCTGCCCAGCTGTCATCTCTGGACACTAGACTGACCGCTAGTGAGAACAAGCTGGAGGAAGTGAAGAATGACACTGCAGGTTTGTACATGTACTTTATACTGCACTGCACTGTATACTAGGGCATTAATGACTCAAGTTTTTTTCAAGTCGAAGTTGAATCGATCCATTTTATGACGTCATCGGGGGGAGGGGGCTGGGGAACCACACTGACACACTGCTGTTCAACTTGAGCAACTTCGACTGGCATTCAATATACATTATTATATTGTAAAACATAGTAGGCCTGCCCTTAGCCCCTGCTATTTGAAAATAGACGATCTACAAGCCACAGTGTGTCGCGCTACCACGCATCTATGATCACAGCAGCTGCAGTCCATGATCAAGCCTAATTAATTTATCCGTCCCGCGACGGTGTTGCGTGCAGAGAATAGCAGACCTCCAAGCTCTCATCATCCGCGATGCAATGTGAGTGACTTGTACTGTATGAGTGAAGCAGTGAAGCTTGTGACCTTCAGTCAGCTGTTCTCAGCGCAATGCTGTCCGTCGCGGCGGCCGGGTGAAGTTAAATGTATCGCTAGGAGCATATATACCACACGTCCCACTCCCACCACAGTCACCAGCCAACAAAGAAGAGGTACTATGAACTGAAACCTGCGCTGAGATTGAGCGGTCCCCAAAATAACACATTTGGGGAAATGATTACATGGAAACAGGCACCTATGCCTAGGTGCCTGTCTAAAATGTCTCTTTTTCCTCTTTTTTTCCCTTCAACTTTCGACTTTCCCTGATGAGAGTCGACTCGTGTAATCAAGTCAATTGAGTCGATTTGTCGATTCTTTGGTTAATGCCCTACTGTATACTATACTGAAGGATCTTCCTGTCGGTCTCTCTTGTTGTTTATGCACACATTTATTTGCTTGTTGAATTATTTCAGTCTATCTATCAGGTCTGACAGCAGAGTTATCTTCTATGGAGTCCAGACTGAAAGACAGCCAGACAGAAAAAGAAGGTAAATAGATTTCAGTTGTGTTTGGTAGTTTGTAAAGGGATAAATTAGCCGCGACATTCAGACAGTAGACAATACATTAGCCACAACATCTATTCAATCAATAGACTCTTTACGAGTGCTTCTCAAAAAATGTCATGTCAAGGATCCCAAAATTGATATGCATTTGGCCATGTGGACCCCTGTGCCGGGGACCCCCATAAGAGAAGATTTGCGATTCTTGCGACGCATTGTCAGCTTGTGGATCGGAATCCATGAAAATAAAATAAAGGGCTCAAAAAACTGTCCCCCAATTTGCTGGGGATCTCCAGGGACCCCCTAAAGGACCCCTTGGGGTCCCACTTTGAGAACCAATGGACTATACAAGTATACATCTATACTTACATTTTAGAACTGACAGAAAAGTGCATTCGACGATCGACAACCCAAAAAACGAATGCGCATGCATGCAAAAACAGAGAGAGACAGAGACAGAGAGAGAGAGAGAGAGAAAACTTTTTTAATTGTAAATTCCAAATGTTATCAAATTATCTTGTGGCACCCCTGGACTGCCGTCACGGCACCCCAGGGTGCCCCGTCACCCACTTTGAAAACCCCTGACGTACAGTATATTACATTATTTACGGTACCGGAACGCAGCACCTGACACTCTTTGAACCTGTGGGTTTGAACTGACGTTCAGTTTGTCTCCTCTCAGCGGTGTTCAGGTTGAGCCAATCGGATCAGCAGTCTAAGCTGTCTGCGTTGGAGAGCAGAGTGGCAGCCAGCCAGACACAGCTGGACCAGTTGAAGACACACAACACAGGTTGATCTGAGCTTCTTCTCTCTGCTGCTTCAATGAAAGGACATACAGTAAAGGGCTTTGCACACAGACAAGTTTTTTTTCGCACGGAAAAAAACTGACGATTTCATTATTTTAATGAAAACAATGATCCCCCGCATGACCTCATGCACACCGGCTCCGAATTTGCCATGCGGTAGGTGGCTGCGGCAGTGTGTTTTTTCCCCCGATCGAACCCAGTTCGATGTGTGCGTCTTGTCGCATGCGGTAAAAACTCATTGACTCCTTTTATGACTCCCTTTCGGATCCGCAGTGTAGATTCAGCACAGCCTTGCACACCAAATCCAATGCGTTTTAATCATGCAGCAAACGGGAAAAATGCAATGGTTGAAAATCGCGTCTGTGTGCAAAGCCCTTTAGAGCAGAGGAATGTAACCTCTTCAAAATTCAACAAAAAAACAACATTCACGTTTTTCTTTGTACGGCTTAATTTCAGCTCATGCTGCCCAGCTGTCGTCCATAGACGCCAGAGTCTCTTCTACTGAGAGTAAGCTGGCGGAGGTGAAGAACGACACTGCAGGTTTGTACGTCTATGGATTTGTTTTGGTGGGGGCAGCGCAGCAGGAGATAGAAATCTATAGAGGGTACAGTGTGTGCATGCATAAAGTGAGTGGCAAATCGAGTGGCAAAGTGAGTTTAATATCGTTTAACGGATATAATGTGCGCCCGCTCAAACGTCGTGTGATGACATACAGTAAGAGCAGGGGAGTGTCACCCAGGGCAGGAATTTCATGAAGGCCATGGCCACCGTTGCACCCCAGTTTGGCCTTGTGCCCCTTAAAACAATGGCATGACCTGAGGCCACAGTGGCCTTAATGCCCCAGCTGTTTCTCTATCTTGTCATGTAAACACCAGTCATCCCTAACCCTTAAATTCTACAAATTCATTCAATATACTAAAATCTAATATATATATATATATATATATATATATTTCATGTGCTTCCTTCCCTGGCATTTGGCCTTTGTGTCCTCAAAAAATGGACAACACCAAAGGTCAAGTGGCCTTGCCCTTAAAATGACGAAATTCCAGGCCTGGTCTGGGAAAAAAAACATGTTTTTGTGTAAACTGCTTAATTTCAGCTCATGCTGCCCAGCTGTCATCCATAGACGCCAGAGTCTCTTCTACTGAGAGTAAGCTGGCGGAGGTGAAGAACGACACTGCAGGTTTGTACATCTGTGGATTTGTTTTGCGAATAAGGTCTATAGCTATGTTTCCCAACCCTTTTAGCCCCAAGACCCACATTTGACTTTTGCCCCGGTGACCCAGACTAGTGAAAATAGCAGATCTACAAACTTGTAGATCTACAGAGCTTGTGGATCTGCTATTTTCACTACTTTTTAAATGTTTGTTTTAATGTATTTAGTGTGCTGTGGTTGTGTCTGTGTGTTGTGTGTGTCCTGCCAGCAGCAGGCTGTGGGCGCTCCAGCCGCTCCTGTGAGTGTGACTTGACGTTTAGGCAAAAACAATGAGGAAGCGGCGGAATTTCACACGTTTGACTTTGCATGTAATGACTCCGCGCGAAAACATAATCGTCACCTCTCATCAATATGATTTCATAGATACACCTGGAACCATGCAGTTTGTGGACCCTGTCTTGTTTCCCGTCTGTCTCTGTTTATGCGTGTACTTATTTGCTTGTTGGATTATTTCAGTCCAACTATCAGGTGTGTCAGCTGAGTTATCTTCTGTGGAGTCCAGAATGAAAAACAGTTGGGCAGAAAAAGGAGGTAACCTGGTTTCAAGTTGCGTTTGATTGTTGTAAAGTAAAACATTAACATTGTTAATTGTGGCACGTTTACTAACATGCCAAGTTTTAGCTGCACTTGAACAACCATTCCAGGCTGCCATATCCAGGCCAAGAAACCGTAGAAACGGGAGAAAAAAATAAAATGTACGTATGTTAAAATAAATGTATCATGCCTGTTGCTAAGGTATGGCAACATGACTGGTGTCTTGCAAGCGCACGAAGGCGCAAGACAGACACCAGTCATGTTGCCATATCTCAGCTTTTTCTGAACTGACACCACTGGTTCAGACTGAAAAAGCGCACCGTTGCCCCACCTGGTGCGCATTTCCGAACGCACCCCCTGTTTCCCGGCGAACTTCATTCCGGCAACTCTACCGTTTACCTACGCTCTATAGTGCTCTTTATTTATCTTTATTTATCCAACTTATCCAATCACTGCAGAAAAAGACTAACAAAACCACTTGTGCATTCTGCATGCACATATTGCATGCACACATTTTCAATCTGCTTCATTATTTTATTCATGTGTTATCATGTCATAGTGTACTAATAAGGATACACGCAGCATTTTGAACGTGAGTGTAGTATTGAATTTGTATGGATTTTGATTGCAATCAGTGTGGGTGCAATCAAACCCTAACCCTCCTACCGTAGGTGCATCTTAATCCAAATTATGCAGGATAATTAATATTTTCTAAATAAGGAAGGAAATATCTGCGCTGTCCCTGCAGCGGATTTAAGACCAGCTCAGGGCTGGTTTAAGGCGTGATGGTTTTTGGGTTTTCTCTCGTGAGATAGCAATAAGCCAAACCACACCTCATTTTAACACCAATTACACCAATTGCAAGCAATCAATGGGATTGGTATTTAATATTCAAAGGGACAGTGCCCTCACCTGACTAACCACTTATCCAAAGTGAGTGACACCCACAGCCACAACACTATAGAGCAGGGGTGGGCAACTTTAATGATGGAGAGGGCCAATCACACTCATTCCAGAGGGCCACAATGCATTAAAAAATAGCACAAATAGACGACATCTACAAGCACCTTTAGTGCTAATAAATAATGATGCAGTAAGCTCAGTTGTCCATCTCTGTACCCTGAGGTGGAAGGTCTCTTATTGTTTTTTATAGTTTTTTTGTATTGTATAGTTTATATGCTTGCTGATTAGACTTGCACCTTCTACGAGCCTTTTTTGGATGTGCAAAAGGAGTCCCTTCTCTCATATATGTGTGTGTGTGTGTGTGTGTGTGTGTGTGTGTGTGTGTGTGTGTGTGTGTGTGTGTGTGTGTGTGTGTGTGTGTGTGTGTGTGTGTGTGTGTGTGTGTGTATGTATGTATGTATGTATGTATGTATGTATGTATGTATATATATATATATATATATATATATATATATATATATATATATATATATATACATGAGAGAAGGGACTCCTGCACATCCAAAAAAGGCTCGTAGAACTAAGGTGCAAGTCTAATCAGCAGGCCGGTCTGGGCAAAGACACCAGGGCCAAATTTATATCCCTGTCCACACCTGTATGTGAGAGGTAAATGTGATCGTCTAGCTGGCACAAGAGAAACCCAACAGAGTGTGTCTGTCTCCGTGTCCGATAGGACAGTGGTTCTTGAGGGGGTTCCAGGGGGTCCCCAGCTAAGGATAGATCATTATCCGAAATAGGAAACAAATTGACCCTTATGTGGCTGTAACTCTTGAGAGCTATGGTGGTCCGTGGTCTAATGCAGGGGTTCTCAAAGTGGGGTCTTGGGGGCCCCAGGGGTCCTTGAGTGGGTTCCAGGGGGTCCCCAGCAGCAAAATTAGTTAATATGTATGCAAATAAGTTTCCCTATTTACACCATTAATCTTCTTGTATGGTCCGAGGCCAAATAATGATTATGGGGATCTTTGACATGGAAAATGTTTGAGAAGCACTGTGACAGTGGTGGAAAAAGTTTTGTTATATATATTTTCTTATAAAAGTATAAATACTGCGAAGTAGAAATACGGTCACACGGCACTTTTATTCTACCTATGAGGGTGAATTATGTCAATGCATTTCAATTAGTCCGGGCATTTCGGGCAAAAATTGTGCACTTAACGATAAAAGCATAACATTTGGCACACAGGTATAGCATGCCATGCCATATGGAACATTTTTGGCAATAGGGCCATCGCAGATTTGTCCTGTGATAACCCTGGCAGCCATTTTCCAAAATGGCCAAAACCTGCTGTTATTTTACAAGTAACTCAGGTTCTAAACCACCTAGGATCTTGATTCTGGTGACTAGTACTCCATTTTCAAGGATGAGGAATACAGTGGTACTATTTCAATTTGTCCTGTGGTGTAACCGCGAGTATTTCCCGGTGAACCTAAGCGCAAAGGTGGGGGAGCGATGGGCAAGGAGGGTTGCAAGCTTATGAGAAACGACTAAAATAAGACCTTAAAACCTGGCGAAAACAGTTGCGTGCATTAGCGGAAGATGACAATAAAGGAAACCGTTAAATGGAGAACATTAAATTAACTTCTGAAAAGCATACACAGCCTTGAAACATGGCAAAAACTGTTGCGTGCATTAGCACAAGATTAGATGAGGATAAAGGAAATCATTAAATGGAAAACATTAAATTAACTTCTGAGAAGGCTTCTAAGCCTACACTATAGCCTACTAAAAACTAGTGAACCGCGATCTTGCCACACGTGAATAATTGTGGTTGTAAACAATAACACAGACAATATAAATCCTTAGTCTAGTTGTGGGAAGAAATGGCCCCAAATAACTTTTAAATATCTTGCAATTGGCAACGAGTCTCTTACGAAATCGGCAAGAGTGCCTCTCATTCTCAATACATAAAGGCTAAGCTATAAGCTCTCCATCATCAGCAATAGTCAGTGGTGCATGTTCCCCACACTCCCAAGCCCCCACCGTTGCGCTTAGGTTCACCGGGAAATACTCGGTCGCGGTGTAACCATGGCAGCCATTTTCCAAAATGGCCACCAACTGCTTCTGCTGTCATTTTACCATTAACTAAGGTTCTAGAACAGACCTGGGCATTTGGTTCACTCTGACCGGCCCTTGTAGGGTTAATGGCAAAAGACAAAATGAGCACATTTTCAAACTTTACCTCATGCATGGACTAAAGCTGCATTTCTTTTATTTTGAAGTTTTTGTTATGCACGTACATATGGACGCAATGCGTACATCAGCATGTGTGTGTGATCACTGGATGTTGTCTCAGTAACAAGCAGGGGGTCAGACTGTTCAGACAACCTGCCTTATCTTACACATCAAAAATTGCTAAAGTGGTTAAAAAAAGAAAAGTCGATGCCGAATGCCGGGTTTTCAACAAAGATTTGACTGTTAAGTATTTATTTACTGTGTGTTTAGTTTGCGGGGAGCACATCTTGCGGGGAGCACTGCCTTTTGCCCCGGGCCTCCACTATATTTTCTGTTGTTCATGTGGCCCAATGGAAAAAATTATTGCCCACCCCTGTTCTAGAACATCTAGGATTGTGATTCTGGTGACTAATCCTACATTTACTCCAGTAAAGTTAAAATACCTCAAAAGTACAGTACTTGAATACATGTTACTACTGCACTGTGATAACAATGTAATTTAATCAAAGCCAAGCTTAATTTGAACTGATCACCGCCTGTTTGTTTGATTGATTTATTGCAATTTGATTGCATTGTTTTCTTGTTTCTTGTTTTAATATTGATCTGTATGGCACTTTGAACGACTACAGTCGTTTCTTTAAGTGTGCTATAAGGCATAGCAGTGGGCATGGTTTTTAGGTGCCTCTAAAAAAATCGGCCATAAATTTTTCGCATAGAGATTTACAAAAATATTTATATCAATCATCTTAAGCCATCGAGGATCCTGATCACTCATGAGTCATGACCATAAAACCTTTGATTCTGTAAGTATATTTTAGGATAGGATCGTTGTCGGGTGGAAACCTTGTATGTCCAAGACCGTTCGTTTTGTATTTATCATTTTAAAAATGAACTAAACTAGTGAAAACAGCAGATCTACAAGCACACACCGCGAGGCGTTGTGTTGTGTGCTTGCAGATCGGCTGTTTTCACTACTTTTGTGCGACAGCCTTGGATGATGAAACGACGATATACTAAATGTAATAAATACCCTTTGTAACATAATCAAAGGTTTTATGGTCATGATTCACCAGAATCCTGGATGGCTTGATTCTAGGCTTAAAATAATGTATCTAAATATTTTTTTTGCACATGAAAACCATGGCCACTGCCTTATAAATAATGTTTGATTAGCTTTTTGATTAGATTTTTTTTCTTCTTTTTTTTTCAGCTGAGCTGTCTATCCTGGAAGCCAGACTGAAGTCCACCGAAGACAAAGTAGAATATCTGACCAAAAGAAACGCAGGTTACTGACATCATATCATATAATCATGTAGAACGGGGGGTCATCGCCATATTGGCTTGTGGTGGACATTTTTGTAAAAATAATAATATTTTTTTTATATGGGCGATAATATTACCAGAAACACACAAAGAGACAGCCCTGAATGACCATAGCAGGTCTGCAACTCTGAGAGTCCACAGATGGAACCAAATGGACCCTTTTCCAGTGGTTCAGTTCTTTTCCCCCCGCCTAATATTGAACCGGTTCAGAGTGTTTCTGCAACTGATGTTTCATAGCGAGATCGATACGATCGCGATGTTTATGTTTGGGAATATGGGGTCCGGTCCGGCGGCGGCACTGGGTTACATGGAATCACACATGAGTTCTGGGAAAACCCCACCCACGCAGACGCTGATTCACGACGCTGATTCGCCGTACGGATTTCCAAACGAGGAAAACCTCTTCAGTGAGAGCAACACCAGACTCCCTGAATCGCCAAAACAAAATTTTAAAGGGTGTGGCTAGAGATTCAGCGAGTCTGGAACCAGGCTAGCTAGTACTCTGAATGTGCCACAGTGTCGTAGTAAATCAGTGTCCTACATATTCTGAAGGAAACCTGATGACTTGACATTCAGTAATTGGGTCTTATGATCAAAATGAGAACATTATAATGGTGTGTAAAAAATAAAATCTAAAACATTTCCACGGACAAGACGTGTCTTTGCCACGCACACATTTGTCCGTGCGCGGATATATTGATGTCCCGTGATGTAGAACTGCAGTAGATGCAACGTGCCGTAGATGTAGTATTGCTGTAGAACAGTGGTTCTCAAAGTGAGGGGTCCGGGCCCTCCGGGGAGCCCCTTTATAGGGGTTCCAGGGGTCCTCAGCAAAAAATTGTTAATACAGCATCACAAACATTTTAACCCCTTTATCCATTTTGTTGGACTCTGTTCCACAGATAAATATTGTGAAAATAGCGATCTACAAGCTCACAACGCCTCGCACTGACACAGTGCGCCGTTGTGAGCTTGTAGATCGGCCTTTTTCCCCACAATGTTTGCCTCTTTCTTACTTAATATTTGTCAATTTGGGCAATTTCGTATAAAAAATGTCAAAAAAATTGTACTATACCCATATACACTTCTACTGTATGTTGGTTTGTTTACGGTTGAGTGAGAAAACAATGTTGCACATTAAGTTAATAATCTCCTTTCTTATGTGTTCAGCTCAAGCAGCAGAGCTTCAGTTCCTGAACACCCGACTGAGGTCGGTGGAGAACCACGTGGAACAACTGAAGAGGAAGCATGCAGGTGAGCATCTATGTTCCTTACACGACACGTTGAAACAGAGGCTTAAGGAACAGCCAAAAGACACACACATCCAAAGCCTACTAGGATGTGCGGACATCAAGATGGGGTGCCGTGATTTTAATTCCCCCTACAACATAATCATCAGGTATTATGATTATACTACTAAGTGTAAAGAAAGTGTAACCCATTCCCAGCCACCCCAGAAATGGCTGTGCACTTATACTGCCAGGGAATTTCTATTAGCTGGGGAGGAACTGGTAAAGTGTGTGCACTTGGTGCGAAGTTTTAGATTTTTAGTATGGTGTTATGGGTATAAGGTATAAGGTTTCAAAAACCATCGCAGACAGGTTGGGCTCGCCCCCTAGTTGGCCTAGCCCCCCTCGCCCCCTATTCAAATATTAGATACATCAGTATATGGTTGAAACCCGAAATAATTGATAAAATACATTTTCCAATGGATTCTGTTACTATTGGGTATGATAAACAACATACTAAAAATTCAGAAAAAAATAACTATCGGAAAGGCATTGTTTTTAAGATCCATGATGGCTGCCGGGAGCTTAAAATGCCTAGAAACTGGGTTTTAATGTGTAAAAATTCATAAAATACATTTTATCAATTATTTGGGGTCTCAACCATATACTGATGAATCTAATATTTGAATCATTGCAAACAGACCACTAGGGGGCGAGCCCAACTTGTTTGCGATGGTTTTTAAAAACCTTATAGGCTACCCAATACCCATACTGTACCTAACACCATACCAAAAAATTAAAACTTGGCACCAAGTGCATGAAACTGATGATTTTTGACCAGTTCCTTCCCAGCTATATTAATTTCAGGATTATGTTTAGATTATGTTACTGTACTGATTTTACTTCACCACCAGAGAGCGCCAACGACATGTCTATTGTTAAACTGTAGAGGCCTCAGTGAAAATTAATGAAAACATGCGTTAATTATCGCAGCATGCAATAATTATCGTTTTTTCGCAAAAAAAAAAAAGTGAGTGGGTTAAGAAATGGAGAAAATATCATTACTGCATCAAACCATCACCCCGGTTCAAATATGATTCATTCTGAGGGGTCGCGGCCAGAAAAGGTTGAGAACCACTAACCCATTAAGACGGGGAACACATAATTACACATTATTTTATGCTTTAACTATATTAAAAAATAGCAGTTCTACAAGCTTGCAGCGTGGCACTCGGTGCTGCGCTGTGAGATTGTAGATCTGCTATTTTTGATAAATGGTGAACATTTGTGCAAGTCTTTGAATATTTTGACCTGAATCTTTTGTGTCTTCTAAATCTAAATCTTTCTTTCAAAAACCTGTGTTTCTACGTCAGTGTTGCTCAAAAGTTTTCATGTCAAGGACCCCCAAAATGATATGTATTTGGCCGTGGACCCCCATCTCAAAATATTTAGTTCCAGGGACCCCTAGATGCAAAATTTGAGCTTACAAATGTTCGCTTTAAAAATACATATATTCAAAGATTTGCACACATTTTCACGACTTTTCAAGCTCACACTCGGTGCTGCGCTGTGAGTTTGTATATCTGCTATTTATCAATAGCTAGTATATAATCATTCCAGGTCTTAAAAGCAACCAGTGCACCTGGCCTCGCCTCACAGCTAGAAGGTCCTGGGTTCGATTTCCGCCGGGGGACGCTGTGGGCGCTGGGGGCGTGTTCTCTCCTCCGCGTGCGTCATCAGTGCCCACACCCTAGGTGGGGTTGGCGAAAGGGTCTTTCTGTGTGGAGTTTGCATGTTCTCCACGTGTCTCCTAGGGTAGATACCCTCACAAAAACATGGTCTCTATACTGCCTCCCCCTGGCCAGCCTGATGGAGGGGAAAGGAACTGGTTGGAATAACGTGTTCCTTCCACGCGCTATATCCAACCGGGGAAGCTCCCCCTGTCAGGTGATAAGAATCGGCCCGCTCGCTCCTCATGCACTGAAGGAAGCATGAGCTCAGTTCGGGGCCCTCCCCAGGTTGGCAGAGGGAGAGCAGGCCCAGGATTAGCCCTATTCACGGCCCGCCCACTCAGCAAATTTCTCAGCAACTTCCTGGTGCTGACGTCAGTTTAGAAGGGGAAACTATAACAGAAATAGCTGGACTTAAAGCCAACAAATCATTATTTCGAACGGTAAAGTAAATTATAATGCTTTGTGCCTTTTACTATGTTGTGTTCTTGATCATGCTAGCCGTATTTTATACTTTACTATTCGGAAATTGCATTAAATTTGCGATTCTATGGGCTTTTAGCAGGGGTTAACTTTACCCTTCAAAACGTGACTTCAGCACCAGGGGGATGCTGAGTGGGCGGGCTGTGAATAGGGCTAATTACAGCTTAGGCAATTGGCACCGGGTGAAAAATGGGTTACAAAATCATGGGATAAAAATTAAGAAAAAAAAACGGCAACCACTAAAAAAAAGGCAACCAGTGTTGGTTTTGTCTTCCAGTGCTGTCATCCAGGATGTGTAACGCAGAGACTCGCATGGAGGAGCTTAGGAAAAACATCTCAGGTCAGATATTTTTTTAAATAAAGCAATGCATTTAAAAACATTCAAAACATCGCTGTCCGGCGAAAACCTACCTCCGATTTCCAAATGTCAACTTTTTTTTACTCCCATTTAATGCCCTACCTCAGGGGTTTTCAACCTTTTTCATATCAGGGTCCATTATTTATTTGGCATTTGAGCCACAGACCACCATTTGATGAGGTTTAGCCTCTCAGACCAACAATCAAGATTTCGTTTGATCGTTTGATTTGTTTTCACCCACCCACAATTCCATGCTGGTTGGCTAAATATCATAAATCTACGACTAAATCTACGACTAAATCTACTACTTTTATTCTTGGGCTTTGATGGAGTTGTAACGGCTGATTTTACAACACCCGAGCACAACCAAACACCCGAGCGCAACCAAATATAAAATAACTTGTCTCTTCTCCACTAGTCCCTAGTGAATAAATAATCAACCACTTTAAAAAATTGTTCAAAACATTTTCATAAATAGCAGATGTAGGCCACAAGGTTGGCTAATTATCTGCGATTTAATACACGCTTGCATAATTAACTGCGATTTAATACAGCCAACGTATAAAATGGAAGTGGTTTAAGTGACTGTGATGCTGTATCAACACATTTTGCTAGGGGACCCACTGGCTGGAACCCCTTCAAAGACTCCACATTGACAACCACTGTTTTACAAGACACAGTAATACACAATATGAAGGTTATAGTTTAGCATTCTTTCTTGGTATTTATTTCTTATTGTACTGTTGTTATTATTTAGTTTTTGGTTGAAAACAGTCAGAAGTTGACGTGTTACATTAAAACCTGTCCCCCTCCAGACATGTCACCATGCAACAGTTCCTCCCTAGAGGCCAACCTGTCGGCCCTGGAGACCAGAGTGACAGACACAGAGGCACACCTGGAAGAGATGCACAGACACAATACAGGTGACTGGCCACTCTGAGCTAACGTGGACAGTTTCTGTAGGCAGATGGGCGGACCCGGAGAATCTCTCCGGGAGTCTCCGGCCAATAGCATGTGTTCTCCTCCCCCCCGCCCCCCTCTGCTCCTCAGCTCAGCGCTGCGTCATGACGTCAACACATTCGGTGCGACGCTCCTCTGCGCTCTGATTGGTTAGGGAAATTCTACACTTCCAACAACAGTGATTTAAACGTGATCGCCCAGGCTTATTTTTCTTACGATCGCCAAAATAAGCCTGGGTTTCCGAGGCTAGTGACTGACTGACTGCACTACTGACTGAGTGACTGACTGACTGACTGACCTCACTACTGACTGACTGACTGACTGACTGACTGACTGACTGACTGACTGACCGACCTCACTACTGACTGAGTGACTGACTGACTGACTGACTGACTGACTGACTGACTGACTGACTGACTGAATGACTGACTACCACCAGGGGTCCACACATACATTTTGATTCAGTTTGTCGTAGTCTTTTGAGTAAAACTTAATTTAGTTTCATATTTCATTTCATCTGAAATGTTTTTAGATTTAGTCTTTGTTGACTAAATCTACAGTTGATTTTGTCAACAATGTATTTCGGCAGGCCTTGATGTCGTTGTAATGCCTGTTTTTACACATGGTTGGAAGCTGAAAAATAGCCGATCTACAAGCTCAGAAACGTGTCGCACCTCTGAGCTTGTAGATCTGCTATTTTCAGAGCGCAACACCCGAGCGTAACCAAACATAAAACGACCTAACTTTTAGTTCTACTGGATCTCTTCTCCACTACATTCCCTCCCTAGCATTTTAGTCTAGTTTCGTTTTCGAATACAGACGCCCACCCCAGAGCCGGTGGAGGTGTCTACAGCGGTTAAAGCCAAAAAGAACCCAAAGACCATGTCAGACCATGTCCCAATATGTGATTTTTGAAACATGGCGCACGCAGCGCACACCAATATTTGGGGTGTTTCCCTGAAGTTCTGAGCTGCCTTCACTGAATGGGTGTGTGCCCAATCCATGCTTCATTTTATAGAAGTATCTTCTGAAGTTGTTGTATTCTATTGCTAGTCTGGCCAGTTCAAATACTCATATCTTGGAATTATAACAGCGTTTGTAGTTTGGAGATCACTTGACTAGCGCTTTGACCACTTTGTCATTCACGCCGGGGCCATCGCTACGCCTCCCCTTTATTTATTTTTTCGCGGATCTGCACAAGCTGATCTCAGAAATAGCCCCTATGGAATCCTCAAGACTGAAATCAGTCCCCAGGACTGAGAACTTTACCTTTTTTACGCCAACATCTGGCTTTGTCCAGGATGTGAAGCGTGGCCTACATCTTGGCTTACAAAGTTTGGTGTACGCCCATGCAGGGTCACATTGGCCAAGCTTCGTGTGACGCTTCATGAAATTAATTCATAAATAGCACTGCCTTTTTTTGTCCATGGGTGTGTCTGTAACAACAATCAGCTCTGGACGTCATCCTGAATGCCAGCTTGAACCTAATGGACCATCTACAGACAGACACTATGGGTAAGTAACTGGCTGTCCTACTGTCCGTCTCTACGACACTGTCTCTCTCTCAGCTGTCCCACTAGTCTGTCTCTCCTAATGTCCACCTCCTTCTTATTTGTCTTTCTGTCTGTCTCTCTACACCATGTCTCTCAGCTGTCCTACTGTCTCTCTACACCATGTCTCTCAGCTGTCCTACTGTCTCTCTACACCATGTCTCTCAGCTGTCCTACTGTCTCTCTACACCATGTCTCTCAGCTGTCCTACTGTCTCTCTACACTGTGTCTCTCAGCTGTCCTACTGTCTCTCTACACCATGTCTCTCAGCTGTCCTACTGTCTCTCTACACTGTGTCTCTCAGCTGTCCTACTGTCTCTCTCCTAGACTGGAACTAACTAAACTCTTGAGTATATCTCTTTCTCTCTGTCAAATGGAAAGATCATATGTCCAAAACGGTAACGCTTTAGGATTCAAATTCGGAAATAGTGTCTGGGATTCGAACCTGTGTCTCCCGCGTGAAAGTCCAACATCTTAATCCCTTTTGTCTGATGGTTAAGATGTTGGACTTTCACACGGGAGACCTGTCAAAAAGGGGGGTGAGTGTAGCAGAGTGACTCACTGCCTTAGCTTGATGGCCTCAAAAGTCTAGTATCTCCTCCAGTTCCTAAGGATATTCCTTTGGTCTGATGGTTAAGATGTTAGATTTTCACGCAGGAGACCTGGGTTCGAATCAGTTGCACATCTACAAGCTTGAAACGCGTCGCTTCGTGCCACGTTTTAAGCTTGTATATCTGCTACTTGTGACGCTTTGTAGCGTGTCAAGTATAAGGCGTTGACTTATGGGGGGAAAAAACACACACTCAAAGTTTGAATATGGATATAATAGGTTTCTGCTCGACAGTGTACGATATACTGCATTTAGGCATGTCACAATAATCATATAATCGTCTAATCACAATTTATTTGAGATAATCGCAATTATTTTGCATAATGGTCATAATCGTTTCCATTTTGAAAAATGTGAATAGCGGAAATAGCTGACCCACAAGCTTAAAATGCATCACAAAGTTTTACATTGTAGGCTATTTTCCGCTATTTTCAAGAAATAAAGTATACAATAATTAAATGTGTCAGTAATCTGCCTGTAATATGTAATCTGTAATGTACTAATCTGTGCTGTGCAGTTTGTGATTATGAAGCCTAAATGGCAAACAGAAATTAAGCTTGTATTCATATGTTACAGTCTTCAATGCCAAAAACACAATTAAATCGACAATCGCAATTATTTGTGTGACAATTAATCGTCAGTTTAAATGTGTAATCGTGACAGCTCTAACTGCATTATGATTTTACTGGGACCATTAATTAATTGTCTTTTTCTGCCTCCTCCAGGCCAGCAGTCGGAGGTGGAGGCCCTGGCCGTTGGTCTGAACTCCAGTCTGGTCCATTTAGAGGAGATGAAGGCTCAGGTGACAGGTCAGTAATATTCACTGGTGTGAAGTAACTAAGTAACTTTGCTTAAGTGATGCATTGTGAGCTTGTAGATTTTTCAAAAGATTTGTATTAATTTGAAAACATGAAATGGAACATTTGAGTACTTTTAATTTAGGTTTAACTTTAAGTACATTTTGATGTCAATACTTTTGTACTTTTCCTCAAGTACATTTTGAATTCTGTACTTTTACTTGTAACAGAGTATTTTTTATATTGCAGTAATGATACTTTTACTTAAAGTAAAACATTGGAGTACTTTTTCCCACCACTGGTAACATTGACAGTTAAAGTATCGACACGAAAGCAGTGTTGATTTTGACAGCAAATTTTGATTTAGTTTCAGACATAGACTTTTGAATAAAATTCAATTTAGTTTGTCATATTTTAGCCACAAGAAATGTTTTAGTCTATGTTTTAGTCGACTAAATATCATAAGATTTTAGTCGACTAAATCTACAGTTGATTTTGTCGACAAAAAGCACCACAGAACCTTCAGTTTCGGGCATACTGATCATAGCGATGCACCAACCAAGAAGAGACAACAAACACAAAGGGAGAAGTAGTCGATCAGAGCGCTTTGCTTGGCCCAGTGGATGCGAAATTTAGATTAAAAAAAATCACTTGTTGATTCACTCGTACAACAAAATGTGTTTTACTTGAAAAAAAAAGCTTCTCAGGTCAAATATCGATGTGCGATTAAAATGTGATTAATTGCGATTAATTAATCGATTAATTAACCATTTTTAATCGCATCCCAGCCCTAGTATTTACTATTACTATGGGCTGGAGGTGTTGAAAGAAAGACGTAACAATGAGGAACACCTTGAAACCAGGAAGGTTAGAAGATATTTAATTGAATGCTTCTAATGTTCCGTAGCTGTGGAGGACAGGCTGAGAGACGGAGAAACCCTGATAGAAGAGTGGAAGAAAGACGAGAAAGGTCATCTATTCTATTCTGTTCTATTCTACTCTATTCTATTCTATTTTGTGGTGTACTTGAATACATGAACCCTAGCACTAGGAACCTGGAGCATAATAATGGTTACATTTGTCGAAACATTTTGAGAAAATATTTTGGAGGGAAAAAAGTAAACTTTGCCCCAAAATACAGACGCTCCAATACGTGACTTTGTGTCCATGTCCATGTGTTATGCTGTGAGACGCCAAACATGCTTACTCAGTTATTCCTTGACATCTGACATATTACATACAATCTTTTTATGCCCATACATGGAGATCCCTGTCTGTAGAACCAGCCACACAGATATGGGCTGTCTTGGCCATCTGTCTTGGCCATATATGGATTCTGTTAGTGTGGTATCTTGCCGATGTGGCCTCCATATATGGACATTCCCATATGAAGTCCTGTTAGATATGGGCTTAATATTGATGACATCATGGAACTCTATATATGGGCATGAAAGGGATTCTGTTATTGTGGTTCCCCTGACATCACAGTGATGTCAGGGAACGCATGCACTGCAGGATCGACGAGGGACATATGTCCGTTGTATTTCCATGTTTACATTTACCATTGCAGCGGTAGCCATGACATCACATGTTTTCTGTTTTCCTGTTCACAAGCGTATCAAAGATTTCCACTCTGGAAACGTTGTTGCGTTTTCAACCGCCGAAAACGTCATCGTCTAACGGCATAATATCTGAAATTTTATTTTTCCGTTTCTCTAGAAAATGGGCTTATGTGAACGGCACCTTATAATGAGTATTTCTGAGGGCCAATTATGTCAAGATAAGGTTGAAAATGATATCTTATGTTTACATATTTCAGCCCAGTTCTCAGACCTGTCAGCTGACATGGTTTCTATGGAGGCCAGACTGACAGACATTCTGTCACAG
This sequence comes from Nannobrachium achirus, assembly GCF_963921795.1. Classification (NCBI taxonomy): domain Eukaryota; kingdom Metazoa; phylum Chordata; class Actinopteri; order Myctophiformes; family Myctophidae; genus Nannobrachium; species Nannobrachium achirus. The sequence continues at coordinate 62,509,758 of NC_137818.1, forward strand.
AATCAAGGTAAGACAACGTTTGTCTTTTATACTTTACTTCAGTGGTTCTCAACCTGTAAAAGGTCAACATTTGCCTCTGAGATGTAGTGGACTAGAAGTAAAAGTACTGACACGTGGAAATACTAGTAAAGGAAATACCACTAGTAGTAAAGTAAAAGTACCTCAAAATTGCACCTAAGTACAGTACTTGAGTACATGTACTTAGCAGTAGTGCTTTGGGGGCCGGACGGGGCCGGACGCCGTGTGGCCGGAAATATTTCCCCACATGCGCGCGCACGGACGGCACCGAACGGTGCACGACCGTGTAAACGCGTGCATACCCCCCCGCGAGAGCCGCCGCCGCGACAACCCCCCACCCCGCGAATCCGCGATAACTACAAGCAATACTTTAATCAGTGGCTACTTGCATAACAGGTTTCTAGTGGTGAATGTGTGTGCGTCCTCAAGCCTCTATTCATATGGATATATAGCCTAACACCTAGGTTTCCAGCTGTGACTGCATGTGCATGTGTCGATGTGTGTGCTGTGTCCTCATACATAGTGTTTGAGATTCGTTCAAGGCAAACTTTGTTTCTCTATCCTACTGCAGCGCTGTATTTTCTAAATGAATTTAAAGAAAGTAGAACATAAAATCTTAAGTAACAATGCAAATATAATTAAGACTAGAAAACTATTGTTTTCCCACCATTAGATCTGCTGACATCCTTTCTATCTAAATAGCCTCTAGAGGCGCGTGCACGCGCGTGCACGTGACGTCAATAAATGACTGTCCGCCCGGGAAAAAAAATCCCAAAGCACCACTGGTACTTAGTTACTTTACACCACTGGTGTAATATCTTTGGGTGGAGCTCCTGGGCCAGGCCACTGTAGCCATTTTTAAATAACGTGCCGCGTGCCGGCCCATCTGCCCAGTATGTTAATATAGTCAATCCACCACTGACAATGAAACAAACTAGAATTGAATATTTCAATATTAAGCTGTCTTGCTTATCTTTTTCTTTAGCATAACAAAGAATCGCTCCATTCCAATCGCCCGACAATTGTCTGTCAATGTTTCACATTCAACTGACTGTTTTCCATTTACTTATAAATAAAACGAACTGCCAGAAAAACTCAAAGCACCTGGTAATTAAAAAAAAAAGTCGAGAGGGGCTATAAAGTCCCGGGAACATCTACTTGTAATAGAGTAGTTTTACTTAGGTAAAAACATTTCAGTAGCCTACTTTTTCCATCTCGCAGCATCCGCTCGTAAAAAGATTCGGCCAAAACACATGCAGGCAGTGACAAATACAGGTGACGGGAGCGTTTAGCTGTTTTTTTAAGTCATCTTTTCCACACCCAAACCTAACCCTTACAAGCTCCGTTGTCGAAATGATGGTCTGTGGAAACAAAATGTTAGGGGGGGGGGGGGGGGGGGGGGGGAGTAACTAGGGGAGCCCACAAAGTCTAGAACGCTGGAATTGCGTCACGACTCCCACCGATGAGACGCACGAACGTGATGTCAGTCTAGCTCCGCCAGCCTGAGGAGTTAAAGTCTGAATTTCCAAGCGCTTACTGATCACATGACTGCAGGACTGATTTCAGAATGCTGTGGTTGAGCAGTCTAGCTAGCTACGCTCGACAGCTAAAAACTCACCTACAGTATGGTGTAATCCAGTGGTTCTCAACCTTTTCAGGCTATGATGACCCCCAAAGTAATCATTTTTTAATTGGTGACCCCCCCACCCTGACGAGCACTAAGAGTTGAGGCATTACATTTTGTATAACACGGTTCGAAAATAGCAGATCTTCATGCTCACAATGCCTCGCAACGCGAGGTGTTGTGAACATGTAGATCTGCTATTTTCACGATTTCTGCCTGTAATATTTGACCATTTGTCCAATGTTTAATTTTTCATTTTAGAGGTATTAGAAAAGGTCTTAAAAGTCCAGTATTTTGCCAGTACAGACAAGCACTCGTTGCTTCTTGTTGACGTTCAGTTTGTCTCCTCTCAGCGGTGTTGAGGTTGAACCAATCGGATCAGCAGTCTAATCTGTCTGTGTTGGAGAGCAGAGTGGCAGCCAGCCAGACACAGCTGGACCAGTTGAAGACACACAACACAGGTTGATCTGTGCTTCTTCTCTCTGCTGCTTCAATTCACATTCTGGAAAATAGATACTGATGTATATACTATATATTATTACTGTAAATGAAACCATCATGTGATAAATAACATGGTATCAGAATGGCATAGACCGATACCAGCATTTACCGGTATCGGAACAACTCTACTCAACACTAAGCGTCAACATTCATGTTTTTGTTTAAACGGCTTAATTTCAGCTCATGCTGCCCAGCTGTCATCCATAGACGCTAGAGTCTCTTCTACTGAGAACAAACTGGCGGAGGTGAAGAACGACACTGCAGGTTTGTACATCTGTGGATTTTTTCCCCCTGTCTGTCTCTCTCGTTGTTTATGCATGTACTGTACTAATGCTTTTTGGATTATTTCAGTCCATCTATCAGGTCTGTCGGCCGAGTTATCTTCTATGGAGTCCAGACTGAAAGACAGCCAGACAGAAAAAGAAGGTAAATACATACAGTACACACATTAGACACTACATCCATGTAGACAGTAGACTATTAGACACAGCATTGATTTAGAGAGTGGACTATAGTATACATTAGACACAAGATCACCGTACCTTAGACCAGTGTTTCTCAACCTTTTCAGGCCGCAACCCCAAAAATAATCATATTTTAACTGGGGATATGGGTTGAGGAATTACATTTTGTATAACACGGCTATTTTCACAATGTCTTCCTCTAATATTTGACAGTTTGGCCAATGTTTAATTTGTTATTATAGAGGTATTAAAAAGTCACTTTAGAAATGTGCATATACCCTATACACTTAAACGTTATGTTGGTTTGTTTACTGTTGATTGAGAAAACTAGCTTAAAGTGTTGCACATTAAACTACCGTAATCATCTGGGGACCCCCCCGGGGGTCCCGACCCACAGGTTGAGAACCACTGCCATAGACAGTATATACTACATTAGTCGGGGGCATTAGGGAGATAACATGGCCATTTCATGTTATATTAGTCTAAAAGCGCCAAATTTTGCACAGATGTATCCTAGGGCATGCTCTAATGATTTAGCTAGGGCGCCCGAGTCGGTGACATTCGGGGTCGCCACAGCGGCCAAATCAAGTTGGGCTCCCATCGACTTTCTATACAGGAGGAAAATACTTTTTTTTCTGGGTATTTAAGTAGGATGTGAGGGGTCTAACTAGGGGTTTGGCATGATGCTGAATCCATTGCAAGCATTTGTTTTGCAATGGACATCACATCACTTTTCACCGTTTTGTGGGTGTTTTCTTGGGCCATTTATAGCCCAAGGAATGTTTTTTGTGCAAAACAAATGCTTGCAATGGATTCAGCATCATGACAAACCCCTAGTTAGACCCCTCACATCCTACTTAAAGCAGATTTTTGTCTGGGTATTTTCCTCCTGTATAGAAAGTCGATGGGAGCCCAACTTGATTTGGCCGCTGTGGCGACCCCGAAGGTCGCCGACTCGGGCGCCCTAGCTAAATCATTACATCATGCCCTGGCTACATCTGTGCAAAATTTGGCGCTTTTAGACTAATATAGCGCAACATATCCCTAACGCTCCCGACTACATTAGACACAGTATTCAGACAGTAGAATGCGCTACGTTAGACAGCAGACCAGCACTCGTTGCTTCTTGTTGACGTTCAGTTTGTCTCCTCTCAGCGGTGTTCAGGTTGAAACAATCGGATCAGCAGTCTAAGCTGTCTGTGTTGGAGAGCAGAGTGACAGCCAGCCAGACACAGCTGGACCAGTTGAAGACACACAACACAGGTTGATCTGTGCTTCTTCTCTCTGCTGCTTCAATGAAAGCATATAGAGATCCATCTAAACTTTCAAATATTTATTGAAACTTTCATGTATTCTAGATCAGTGTTTCTCAACCTTTTTCTGCATGGGCACACTTTTCATGTCCCAAGAATCCATGGGCACACCAACATAATACGGGGGTGTAAATATTGTCACTGTCGGGAAGAAACCTTGTATCTCCAAGTTTCAAATTTACAAGTTTCTTCACAAAACAAAGCCCTGCTTCATCATACAAGGCTGTCGCACAACAGTAGTGAAAACAGCAGATCTACAAGCACACAACGCCTCGCACCACAAGGCGTTGTGTGCTTGTAGATCGTCTGTTTTCACTAGTTTAAATAATTTTTAAAATGATAAATACAACACTGGCTTTCAAGCAGTTTCAAAGGGGCACACTTGACCCTTCTCAGGGGCACACCAAAGGTCCCCAGGCACAGTGGTTGAGAAACACTGTTCTAAATACTGTACATTGCACATTCAGTGAATTATTCCAAACCTTTTCAAAATATTACAATATTACACCAGACCACTCAAAACAAGGATTTATAATAGAGAAATGTCAACATTCTGAAGTTCAGATTTGCTTCAAGTCCAGTGGGAAGTTTCCGCAGTCAGTTTTGATATGGCATCTGCATGCTTTTATACATTTTTTTTAGATGGATCTGTACAGTAAGAGCAGCTAGAGCATACATGGGCGACTGGCGGCCCGGGGGCCACATGCGGCCCCCACCTTCACTTAATGCGGCCCGCTGGTTAATACTGGAATACTGATATAATATTGATTTCAGCTGTTACAATGCCAAACATGGCCTGCTTTAATTCTGTCTATATGACTAGCATAGTAGTATTAAAATGTATTTATTTTATGTCCAATGTAGGTATTTGTATTTAGGTTCATAAAGTTAACATGAGTATTGTGGAGACTGAACTGGCGGGCGGTGTCTGAACGAACCACCACAGTATATAACTAAATGTGTTTGAAATTAAATCAAAATGTTACATTTCAGGATTCCAATTAAAAAATAACAAATAATTCAGGATTCCAATTCAAAAGAAGCAAAAATAGCCGATCTACAAGCTCAAAACGCATCGCAGCGCGATGCGTTTTGAGCTTGTAGATCTGCTATTTTTTGCTTTTTTTGTATGACATACTAGAAAGTGACAAAGTAGGACGTAAGCAATATGCAATGTGGCCCTCTGGAGTGAAGGTGGAAATATAGTGGCCCTCGCCATCATCAAAGTTGCCCACCCCTGAGCTAGAGGAATGTCAACATTAAACAACATTCATGTTCTGTTTTAATTTCAGCTCATGCTGCCCAGCTGTCATCTCTAGACGCCAGAATCACTTCTACTGAGAACGAGCTGGCGGAGGTGAAGAATGACACCGCAGGTTTGTGTGTCTATAGTCTCTCGCCCGTAGCAAGACAACACACCAAGTTCATTCACAGTCAGTCCTGTGTCCCTACTCAGAACATCTGGAAATGTGAGTGGTTTAGTTCATATGGATATGAAGAATCTACTGCCGCTGAATTACTTACATTTTTGCCAGAAACAGTAAGTAATCAAATATATTATCAAATATGAGTGACTGACTATCGTAAACGATACAGAGCCAACTCCCCGACAATATCGCACAGACAGTTGGTTTATTTTTGGACCACGATTCTTGTATCAGACGATTCTGACCAAGAGCTTGTAGACTATATAAACTTTTTTAAATTGTTTAGATTCTTTGCAAATCATTGCTTCTGGGGGGTCCCTGATACATAATGTTTTGAGATGGGGGTCCGCAGAAAAATATATATCATTTTGGGGGTCCTTGACATGAAAAGGTTTTGAGAATCACCGATATTATAGCAACATAAGTGTTTCAGAAAACAAAACAAAAATAAGAATCGGCCTCAGATCTTAATTAATGGGTATTTCAAAATCTCTGTAAGGGGCTCTTTTGCAAAAATATAATCATAATAATCATAATATATACAAAATATAATTCTATATTTATTTGCTTGATTATTATTTCAGTCCAACTATCAGGTGTGTCAGCAGAGTTATCTTCTGTGGAGTCCAGACTGGAAGACAGACAGACAGAAAAAGAAGGTAAATGGTTTCAAGTTGTGTTTGATTGTGAAGTATTACATTATAGACACAACATCTGTTCAGACAGAATACATTACACATTCATTTCAACGGTAGAATATATATTAGACAGCTATTTATTTAGTCAGTGGAATATACATTAGAAATAATTTAGTCAGTTGTATAATATACATTAAACAGTATTTAGACAGTATAATACATTAGACAGTATAATATACTATGTAAATGGGAACACACACCGGCTGCGGACAGGCTGACGGACATTTTTCACCACTCCGCAACATCGGCGTGGCGGGCGAGGCGTCAACGCGGCGCGCCTGCGCGCGTCTGATGTCGCCGGTGTGGGAAGGTTCATAGAAAATAATGTGGGCGGCTGTTTTGACCTGCGCCGTTTGTCTCCTCTCAGCGGTGTTCAGGTTGAACCAATCGGATCAGCAGTCTGAGCTGTCTGCGTTGGAGAGCAGAGTGGCAGCCAGCCAGACACAGCTGGACCAGTTGAAGACACACAACACAGGTTGATCTGTTTTTCCTTTCACTGCTGCTTCAATGAATGGTCACAAGAGCAGAGGAATGTCACTTCAACGTTAGAGATTTACTATCTGGCTTTGTCAGGCCCCCAATAAATCTCCAGGTCCTGAAGCGTGGCCTAGATCAGGGGTTCCCAAACTTTTTTGTCTCAGGGCACCCATAAATATTTTTTTAATCCGAGGCACCCCTACATTACAATTTTCACTCCCTTATATTTAAGTCGGGTGGAAACCTTGTATGTCCAAAACCGTTCGTTTTGTATTTATCATCTATAAAATGTACTAAACTAGTGAAAACAGCAGATCTACAAGCACAAAACGCCTCGTGATTTCACTAGTTTTGTGCGACAGTCTTGTATGATGAAGCAGGGCTTTGCTTTACCAAAAGACGTACACATTTGAAACTTGGCGATACAAGGTTTCTGCCCGACAGTGACGATATTTTAGTGATTATGTTGCGAATGTTGAGATAATAGCCATTTTGGTTAGAACTGACTGAAAATAACTTTGTGCTTCAAGTTTAAAATGATACTAAATATTTTTTCAAGTGTCCAAATAAATTCCAAATATTATCAAAATAAATGTCTGGGCTCTGAAGCATGGTCTACGTCTGGCCTACATCTGGCTATTATACAGCCCAGGGTCACATTGGTCAAGCTTCACGTGACGTTTAATGACATTTATTCTCATAAATAGCACTTCTCACTTCACACTAGGTGTGTTTATTTGCCTTCCTGATACTGATTCCGATACCCATAAGAGTATCGGTTGTTGCTGAGTACCGATCCGATAGTGTGTAATTTAAACATCTGGTCCAGGGAGCCTCTGGGTTCCTTGAGGGGATGCCAAATGGAACCTTACAGGTCTGTAACTCTGAGAGTGTACAAATGGAACCAAATGGACCCTTACAGGTCTGTAACTCTGAGAGTGTACAAATGAAACCAAATGGACCCTTACAGGTCTGTAACTCTGAGAGTGTACAAATGAAACCAAATGGACCTTTACAGGTCTGTAACTCTGAGAGTGTACAAATGGAACCAAATGGACCTTTACAGGTCTGTAACTCTGAGAGTGTACAAATGGAACCAAATGGACCTTTACAGGTCTGTAACTCTGAGAGTGTACAAATGGAACCAAATGGACTGTACACTCTGTCATGGGGGTCCGTGAAAGAGTGAGAACCATCTAGGAATAAAACTGCAACTGCAAAAATGCATTAATTGTTCAAGTGCAAGTTCAAGTTAGTAAGATAATAACGTCGGCTACAGTAAGAGTACAAAATAGTCGTACAACATCAACTGAAGCATTAAAAATATTGTAAATGAAATAATCATGTGATAAATAGCAAGGTATTAGAATGGCATAGACTACTCACCGATACCAGCATTTTAGGCAGTATCGGCAGCTCTATTCAACATTAAGCGTCAACATTCATGTTTTTGTTTAAATGGCTTCATTTCAGCTCATGCTGCCCAGCTGTCATCGATAGGCGACAGAGTGACTTCTACTGAGAACCAACTGGTGGAGGTGAAGAACGACACTGCAGGTTTGTACGTCTATGGATTTGTTTTCCCGTCTGTCTGTCTTTATTATCACCCCGAGGTGGAAGTCCGTGGGACAGAGATCTATGTTTTCGCCTCTGTTTGTCTGTGAGTTTGGCTCAGAGTTGATTTCGTTGACTAAAATCTCAGTAGAGCACTTTGTTAACTTTGGTTGTAAAATATGCTATATAAATAAAGTGGATTGGATTGAATTGAAAACTATAACAAAAAAGGTTTGTCGACTACTTTTTTTCACGGACGAATACTAACTAACTAACTATAGGCCTACTGACTAAATATATTGACAATTTCATCAACAAATACAAACTAGACTAAAATGTTATGGAGGGACTAGTGGAGCCTAAATCCAGTGAAACTAAAAGACAAGTCATTGCACTCTGAAAATAGGAAATCTACAAGCTCACAACGCCTTATATGCTGCAATGTTTTGTGAGCTTGTAGATCGGCTATTTTCAGAATTTAATCAAGTGTAAAATAAGGCATTACGACGCCATCAAAGCCCGCTAAAATATTTTTTTGTTGACAAAATCAACTGTAGATTTGCTCGATTAAAATCTTATATTTAGTCTACTAAAATTAAAACATTTCAGGTGACTAAAATATGACTGAAACTAAATTACATTTTATTCCAAAGACTATGTCTAAACTAATTTAAAAAGATTGCTGTCAAAATCAACACTGGTTTGCGTTTCAACATTCATGTTGTGTTTAAATGGCTTCATTTCAGCTCATGCTGCCCAGTTAGTATCCATAGACGTCAGAGTGAATTCTACCGAGAACAAGCTGGTGGAGGTGACCATTCAGAATACAGGTCGGTTGATGGATTAACGGTTTAGTCACATATTTGGTGTGAAGCCTAAAGTTACTACTGTGGTTCAGGCAGACAACTCAAGGCAGCATCAATGCCCGATTAGGTGATGATCAGTCACATTCCTTTATCTGATTCTGAATGATGCGGGCTGTTACACTACCTCCCTGCTTGATCAGGGCATTGGTTCTCTCCCTGTTCAGGCCACGACGCATTGTGAGCTTGGAGGTCTGCAGCAACTCATAATGTAATAACGGCTCATAATGTAATAAGGGCTCATAATGTAATAAGAAAAATGTAATAAAAACTCATAATGTAATAATCAGCTCATAATGTAATAAAAAAAACTAGCGCATAACGTAATAATGGATTTTTCAATAATGTAATAATGTAATAATGTGTTACATTAAGAACCTCCACATAGGAGGCTCATAATGTAATAAACCTTCATAATGTAATAATGTATTTTTTATTACATTATGAGCTGATTATTACATTATGAGCTTTTATTACATTTTAATTATTACATTATGCGCTTGTTTTTTATTACATTATGAGCTGATTATTACATTATGAGTTTTTATTACATGTTTTTATTACATTATGAGCCCTTATTACATTATGAGTTGTTACACACCCTGCCAACTTTGTTGATGAAAAATGGAGCAACTATCTGCTAAACATGCAGCAAATGAATACATATGGGGATCATTTAGCTGTACAAAGAGCATCCACAATGTTCAACATACAGTTCGTGATTGTATCGACACTGGGTGTTTGATTCAACATTGATAATATCCCCATGTGGTCAGTATGACGACAGTCTGCCATTGCTAGTTCTGGGCCACTTTGCCGAAGGTCATGGGGACCATTATGTAAGCCTTGATGGACCAGTCACACACTTGATTCAAAGAGCGCACCACTTCGACCTGTCCAGACTTAGGGCCAGAGTGAGGTACCGGGTCAGGGCCAGAGTGAGGGCCTTACAAACACACACAGCCACTTAGACATAGATAGGAACGGCTAATGTCATTATGAGGACGCACACACGCACCACCTCTCACTTCAAACTTGGTTTGATTGTTTTCCCCTTCTCCACCAGCATACAGTATAAGGTAGCTACAATTTCGACAGTCCAGTAACTACAAGAACTGGCTTCTCTATCCCACAAAAACATCAATCAAACAGGTAGCCACATGTATCACAGTCAAGCTCAAATTATAAATAACAATAGTGTAGAATATGCCCAAAGATGGTGTATGAAACAACAGAGACGTCCATACATTAGCATAATGACTTGAAAGTAGGGTGACCATATTCTCAGCCGCTCAAACCGGGACGCGAACCACTGTTGCCTAAAACGTTCATGCAAGTGCACATACACCGTAGAGTTGCAAACAGGCAGTGAGTGATTGACAAACAGCCTCAGCGTTGAATTCAGACGCGCAATGAATTTGTACATGTTTTCTGATTGGTTAGGTGAGCATGTTTTCGTGAAAAGAACATGATAAATGTCTATGCAACCACTGAAAAAAGATACTGTTATTGGCATAATTCTGTAGTGAATGTTGAAAAGCGGGACATATTAGTGTTTTAGAGATATTTGTCGAGACACCGGGACACGCAGCTTGAAAACGAACAGTCCCGGCCAAACCGGGACGTCTGGTCACCCACTTAATAGTGTGGTCTCAGTTGTTATATGAGATACATGAAGGTTTCCTGTGCAAATAAGCCGAAAAGCTTACTAGGATCTCCCTTTAGTTGACTTTGTACCAGTGAACTGTACTGTCATGAACCTTTTCCTATGCAAACTTCTAATAAAGTCTTCAATCAATCAATCAATCAATCAATCAATCAATCAATCAATCAATCAATCAATCAGGGATAGATAGCACCTTAACTCTGCAGCCGCACTGAGGCGCACACAATAGTGCACCAGTTCTTTTAGAGTTGTGCATACTAGTATCCACCTAACGTTTCTTCAAAACCCTTAAGTGTAACCAGTTTAGCTTAGCTTAGCTCATGTGAATATCTTTTGTTTACAGTTGATCCTCTGGTGCCCCCCTGTGGTTGTTGATGCCCTGTGCTTCAGCATGTCAAGCCCTATTGTAAAACCGGCCCTGGGCCAGAGTGAGGGACCGAGTCAGGGCCAGAGTGAGGTACCGAGTCAGGGCCAGAGTGAGGGCCAGAATGAGGGACAGATCGATGCTTCCTGGACTCTTTGAATCAAGTGTGTAACTGGTCCACAAAGGCTTACATAATGGTCCCCATGACCTTCGGCAAAGTGGCCCAGAACTAGCAATGGCAGACTGTCGTCATACTGACCACATGGGGATATTATCAATGTTGCATCAACACCCAGTGTCGATACAATCACAAACTGTATGTTGAACATTGTGGATGCTCTTTGTACAGCTAAATGATCCCCATATGTATTCATTTGCTGCATGTTTAGCAGATAGTTGCTCCATATTTTTGACCCGATTCTATAAATGTCTTCTAAATCCTTCTTCTAAATCAGCGGTTCTCAAACTTTTTCATGTCAAGGACCCCCAAAATGCACACAAGTATTTGGCCGCAGACCCCCAACTCAAAATATGTTGTTCCAGGGACCCCCCCCCCCCCCCCCCAGAAGCAAATATTTGAGTTACAAATGTTCGCTTTTAAGAAGATATTTGCAAAAAGAAATCTTGATTTTTCAAAAATAGCAGATCTACAAGCGGCACCGAGTGCCGCACTGTGAGCTTGTATATCTGCTATTTTTCAATAGTTAAAGCATTGAATAATTCTAGGCCTAAATGGGTTAAAAGGCAAGACCATATCTGTAGAAAAAAATGGACAACGTGACGCAATTGCTTTCTACAGTCTGTAAATTAAGGCTTTTTTTTCAGCAACTGCAAATCCACCATCTTTCTGTATGCGCTCCAGAAATGAACACGGAAATGAATCAAACGAATGCTACAGAGGGCATGTGCGTGACATCATCGTACCCGGAAGTTAAAAGTTACAAATGTCAACTTCCTATTGATTTTACTATTTTTATTTAGAAGCAAACCAAATGCATCCTGATCTTCAAATAGTGAAATCGTCAGCCCGGTCGATTTTAATTAAAAAAGGCCATTTTTTACTTTGCTCAGGAAGCTCTCAGAAGGCTTCCATGACTTTTCCTAAATATTCCTTACACATTGTCTTTATTTATTCTTTTATTTTTTTTATCTTTTTTTATCTGAAACGTTTAACAAATATCTATATTGCATCTTGATACCATCTCGGACGTTAATGTTAGATTAGAACCAGTAAGACTCCCTAATCAGGAGATAAGCGACCGTCAGGTCGCATACACAAACTTTAGGCAATCCTAGCCAATCAGGAGGGAATATGGGAAATGGGACAGATCCATGTTGATTACATGACTTTAGAGATACTGTGTACCGCTTTGTGTGATTTTAGGGCAAAATCTGTAGGAGCAGTATCCAAAAATGTGTTTTGCAAAAATCGGCCTGATGGTGGCGCTAGAAGAGGGCCATGTGAGAGAAAAAAAAAAGAATTGCATCTTGATACCATCCCGGACGTTAATTTTAGTTTAGGATGACCACTATCACCCACTCTACCCCAAGACGGGCATCTCTTCACACCTGAGGCCGCTTGGAGATGTGTCATTGTTATAGTTAATGGGATCATTTGCATCCATTGTGCGTAGACGTGTGTGTAATGTGGTGCAGTGATTCACTGTGTCGACTGGAGTGCTACTGAAAGAACAGTTTATCCCGTTGAGCAATTCTAAAGATGACAGCCAAATCCAATCTCATGCTCCTATCCTACTTGCACACTGGGCAAGACACAATGGAAATCGTTTACTCTCTCTTTCTCTAACTCTCTCTAAATAACTAAACTAGAGTACACACCCGTACAGTATAATGGCATGCTGATATGCTGTAACTGGGGGCCAAGCTTAACCGATCCTCAAGCTCTTCCTTTGAATTCAATGGACTTTTGGAGTTATGAGTTTGCAGAAAAAAAGTTACAGGAAATGGTCCATTGAACTCAATAGACTTTTGGGGTCAGAAAAGGTTACAGAAACAACCCATTGAACTAACTGCTTAAACTCAAAGAGAGAGAGAGAGAGAGAGTGAGTTTTAATGTTGTCAAAAATATTGATTAATCGATCAAGTATCGTTTTCTGAGTTTGTCATAAGAGTCATAATATAGATATATCGACATGCTCGTTACGAGTTGTGAGTGACATCATTTTGTAATCGAACCGGACCTTTTGACTGAAAAGTTCGGTTTCGGTCAAAGTATGGACACGCCTTTACTTGGCCGTCAGCGCACAGTGCTGCTGAATGTGTTGCTCGTTATGTACTAACACAATATTTGCTATAGAACAGATTTTACTGGTTCTAATGTGTAATAAAAGCTTCCCCCTCAGCTATCATCAGGCAAGAGCTGTGTGTGCGTGTGTCTCAAAGTGAGGTCCGGGGACCCCCAGGGGTCCTTGAGGGAGTTCCAGGGGCTCCCCAGCTAAATGATAGATAATTAGGAGCCAAATAGAACCTTTTGGTTCTGTAACTCTTGAGTGTACAAATGGAACCATATTGACCCGTTCCATTTGTACACTAGTCTTTAAAATGTATAACTTGGGATCCCAGTGAATTAAGTAATTAAATGGGGGTCAGTCAGTACCCTAGTGCATGTGAAACTGGGGGTCCTTGAAATTAAACTGCTTGAGAATCACTGCTAGATAGCTAGATATCATAGATACCAGTAAGACTCCCTAATCGGGAGATAAGCGACCATCAGGTCAGCAGTGTCCAAAAATGCATTTGAAAAAATCGGCCTGATGGTGGTGCTAAATGGGACAGATCCATGTTGATGACAGGACTCTAGACATACTGTGTACCGCTTTGCGTGATTTTAGGGCAAAATCTGTAGGAGCAGTGTCCAAAAATGTGTTTAAAAAAAGAAGAGGGCCATGTGAGAAATGAGGGGTGGAGGTTGTGGTTTGGAAGCCAAGGAGTGTGTGTGTGCAACGTTTGGCATGGATAGGGGCAACGGTGGCGGAGATATGAGTAGGGCAAAAGTGTGATGTGACTGACAGACTGACTGACTGACTGACTGACTGACTGACTGACTGACTGACTGACTGACTGACAGAGAGACTGACTGACAGCCGGTGGAGGTTTTGATAGTACAGTTACTGCGACCTAACGGTCGCAATCAGCTAGATAGCATATGTCTGCTATGATGTCAGACGTCAGTCATCTCCATATTTGGGAAAAGGTGGCCACATTCTGTCCAACTTAAACAACTAACTAGGTCTGTGCATTCATTTCTGATCCCATGCCAAAGCGCCAGCACACATATTAACTCATTTAGTGCCACCCCTTTCACCACTAGAGGGCGCCCAGTGGCCAGAGAAAATCCCATAGAGATATGCTGGTATATGCAGAAGCCCTGCAGCCATGACTTGCCTGAACACTTTCCTTTGTGCATGACTGCATGTACAGGAAGAGGATGAAGTTAGCTTGAAGTTAGCTATTGGCTACCAAGCATTTTAGAAGCCTTATTTTCGTCAACTTAGCCATGATTAAACCTTGCACACCTCATGCATGGGAAAAAAACAGAGAAGAATGAGCTCTGAAAAATCCAATGCAATCCTGGATTGCATTGGAGTGGATTTGTGCAGTTTGTTCACAGCTTTCAAACAAAAAAATCCGATTGGAAATCCGTTCAGGCATTCTTGAGATAATCGCCCTTATGTTTTACATGTAATGTAAACAAAAATGGCTGCCCTGTATGTTAGATGGGGTTGTATGGGGGTGGAACATGCAAAATCGCGATTGAAATCATGTTCACCAGATTTGATGGGGTCCAAAAAAAAAAAAAAAAAATTCAAAAAATTTTTTTTCAAAAAAAAAAAAAAAAATTTTTTTTTTTTTTTTTTTATATCCCGAACTTGTTCGGGATAGGCACCCTGTGATACGATCATATATCCCGAACTAATTCGGGATAGGCACTCAATGAGTTAAGCACGCCGCTCTGCGCCGAGCTTTGAGTTTGCAGAACTGCTACTTTTCATGCTTTTGTGTGACTCTGTAGGGCATTCATTTACAAGAAATCACACCCAATGTGAAGTGAGCGGTGGCATTTGAGTCTAGAATGTACAGGCTATGCTACATACACACGTTTTGCTATGGCAAAACGCTGAGGAAAAAGGCTACAGACATAGGACATATGACATCACTAGACAAACATGATGCTACGTACACACATTTTGCTATGGCAAAACGCTGAGGAAAAAGGCTACATACAGACACACGCACTCTACTCTCACAGACACAGCCACTCTATGGAGCGGTTTACCACCGCTCACAAAGAATAGATGAGGTTTCTGCCTGACAGCAACTATATATATATATATAGTTGTGTGTGTGTGTGACTGTGTATATATATATATATACACACACACACACACACACACACACACACACACACACACACACACACACACACACACACACACACACACACACACAGTATATGGTTTGGGGCAATCAGTGCTAAAAATGAGCTTATCCTGCACTTCCCACGCTCCCCTCCTACTGTATTTAGGTTGGCAGTGGCTCAGCAGGTACAGCAGCCATCTGGGAATGGGAAGATACTCGGCTCCAGCAGGGCCTTCGTGTCCCTGAGCAAGGCACTTAACCCCTAACTGCTGGGTAAAATGCTGAAGAATCATTTACCCTCTGGGGATTCGAGTGAAATACATTTTTCTTCAGGCCTCCGCCTACATGGCGGATTGGCAGCCCATGGCCGGGAGGCATCATGTTTTCTGAGTTGTCTGTCCGTTCGTCTGTCTGTCTGTTTACATCAATGGTTCACATCAGTGGTTCTCAAACGTTTTCATGTCTATATATATAATGTATATCGTCACTGTCGGGCAGAAACCTCGTATCTCCAAGTTTCAAGTTTGTACGTTTTTTTCACCAAGTAAAGCCCTGCTTCATCATACAAGGCTGTCGCACAAAAGTAGTGAAAACAGCCGATCTACAATGCCTTGCGGTGTGAGGCGTTGTGTGCT